>NW_028276424.1:600000-762500 GCF_052056855.1 Sturnus vulgaris
AAATCCTGTCAGGAAACACTACTAAAGTTCATGGCTAGAAGACACAATTCTAGTCTGATGACCCTATACTGCTTTGGAATCACAACTGCAGCTCAAGGCTCAGGGTCACAATTCCAGTCTGAGCCCCCAATTCCGTGTTGGAATCACTACTGATGTTCATGTCTCGAAATCACGATTCCAGTCTGAGGACCCAATTCCGGTTTGGTATCAGAAATGCAGCACAAGGCTCAGGGTCACAATTCAAGTCTGAGGCCACAATTCCGCTTTGGAATCACAACTTAATTTCAAGGTTCGAAGTCACAGTTCCAGTCTGAGGTCCAAATTCTGGCTCTGAATCGTAACTGCTCTACATTGCTCGAGGTGACTATTCCAGTCTGAAGACTCAATTCCGGTATGGTATCACAGCTGCAGCTCAAGCCTAGTTGTCACATTTCCAGTCTGAGGCCCCAATTCCTGTTTGGAATCAGTACTGCAGATCATGGCTAGGCGTCACAATTCCAGTCTGATGCCACAATTCCCGTTTCGAATCACAAGTGCAGTTCAAGGCTCGAGGTCACTATTACAGTTTGGAATCACAAGAGCAGTTCATGGAATGAGGTCACAATTACTCTCTGAGGTCATAATTTCTGTTTGGAATCACAATTGCAGTTCAAAGCTCGAGGTCTCAATTCCAGTCTGCAGTCACAATTCCGGTTGGGAATCACAATTGCAGTTCAAGGCTTGAGATCACAATGCCAGACTGAGGTCACAATTGCGGTTTGGTATCAGAACTGCAGCTCAAATCTCTAGGTCACAAATGCAGTGTGTGGTCACAAATCCCGTTTGGAATCACAATTGCAGTTCAAGGCTTGAGTTCACAATTCCAGTTTCAAATCACATTTGCATTTTAAGTCATGAGGCCACAATTCCAGTATGAGGACACAATTCCTGTTTGGAATCACAATTGATGTACAAGCCTCGAGGTCACAATTCCAGTCTGAGGCCACAATACGGCTTTGGAATCACAACTAAAATTCAAGGCTCGAAGTCACAACTGCAGTCTGAGGACGCAATAGCTGTTTGGAATCAGTACTGCAGCTCAAGGCTCCGGGGTCATAGTTCCAGTCTGAGGCCACAATTCCCGTTTGGAATCACAACTGCAATTCCAGGCCCGAGGTCACAATTACAGTTCGGAATCACAACTGCTATTCAAGGCTCGAGGTCACAATTCAAGTCTGAGGCCACAATTCCGGTTTGGAATCATATTAGCAGTTCAAGGCTTGATTTCACAATTCCGGTTTGAAATCACATTTGCATTTTAAGTCTTGAGGCCACAATTCCAGTATGAGGATAGAATTCATGTTGGGAATCACGATTGATGTTCAATGCTCGAGGTCACAATTCCAGTCAGAGTTCATGAATCCTGTTTGGAATCACAATTGCATTTCAACTCTCAAGATCACAATTCCAGTCTTAGGCCCCAAATCCTGTCAGGAAACACTACTAAAGTTCAAGGCTCGAAGACACGATTCTAGTCTGATGACCCTATACTGGTTTGGAATCACAAGTGCAGCTCAAGGCTCGGGGTAACAATTCCAGTCTGAGGCCACAATTCCCGTTTGGAATCACAACTGAAGTTCAAGGATCGAGGTCACAATTACACTTTGGATTCACGATAGCAGTTCATGGAATGAAATCACAATTCCAGTCTTAGGTCAATATTCCTGTTTGGAATCACAACTGCTATTCCTGTCTCGAGATCACAATTCCAGTCTGAGGACCCAATTCCGGTTTGGTATCACAAATGCAGCACAAGGCTCAGGGTCACAATTCAAGTCTGAGGCCACAATTCCGCTTTGGAATCACAACTTAATTTCAAGGTTTGAAGTCACTGTTCCAGTCTGAGGTCCCAATTCCGGCTCTGAATCGTAACTCTTCTACATTGCTCGAGGTGACGATTCCAGTCTGAAGACTCAATTCCGGTATGGTATCAGGACTGCAGCTCCAAGCCTAGTTTTCACATTTCCAGTCTGAGGCCACGATTCCCGTTTGGAATCACAACTGCTATTCCTGTCTCGAGATCACAATTCCAGCCTGAGGCCCCAATTCCTGTTTGGAATCAGTACTGCAGATCATGGCTAGGAGTCACAATTCCAGTCTGAGGCCCCAATTCCCAGTTGGACTCACAACTGCCGGTCAAGGCTCGAGGTCACAATTCCAGTCTGAGGTCACAAGTCCTGTTTGGAATCACAACTGGAGTTCAAGGCTCGAGGTCACAATTACAGTTTGGAATCACAAGAGCAGTTCATGGAATGAGGTCACAATTACTCTCTGAGGTCATAGTTTCTGTTTGGAATCACAATTGCAGTTCAAAGCTCGAGGTCTCAATTCCAGTCTGAGCCCCCAATTCTGTGTTGTAATCACAACGGATGTTCATGTCTCGAGATCACGATTCCAGTCTGAGGACCCAATTCCGGTTTGGTATCACAAGTGCAGCTCAAGGCTCAGGGTCACAATTCCAGTCTGAGGCCACAATTCCCGTTTGGAATCACAACTGCTATTCCTGTCTCGAGATAACAATTCCAGTCTGAGGCCACAATTCCTGTTTGGAATCAGTACTGCAGTTCAAGGCTCGAGGTCACAATTCCTGTTTGGAATCACAATAGCAGTTCATAGAATGAGGTCACAATTCCAGTCTGAGGTCATAATTTCTGTTTGGTATCACAAGTGCAGTTCAAAGCTCGAAGTCTCAGTTCCAGTCTGCGGTCACAATTCCGGTTTGGAATCACAATTGCAGTTCAAGGCTTGAGATCACAATGCCAGACTGAGGTCTCAATTCCCGTTTGGAATCACAACTGCAGCACAAGGCTCAGGGTCAGAATTCAAGTCTGAGGCCACAATTCCCGTTTGGAATCACAACTGCTGATCCTGTCTCGAGGTCACGATTCCAGTCTGAGGACCCAATTCCGGTTTGGTATCACAAATGCAGCACAAGGCTCAGGGTCACAATTCCAGTCTGAGGCCACAATTCCGCTTTGGAATCACAACTTAATTTCAAGGTTTGAAGTCACAGTTCCAGTCTGAGGTCCCAATTCCGGCTCTGAATCGTAACTGCGCTACATTGCTCGAGGTGACGATTCCAGTCTGAAGACTCAATTCCGGTATGGTATCACAACTGGAGCTCAAGCCTAGTTGTCACATTTCCAGTCTAAGGCCACGATTCCCGTTTGGAATCACAACTGCTATTCCTGTCTCGAGATCACAATTCCAGTCTGAGGCCACAATTCCCGTTTGGAATCACAACTGCTATTCAAGGCTCGAGGTCACAATTCTAATCGGAGGCCACAATTCCCGTTTGGAATTACAACTGCTATTCACGCCTCGAGGTCACAATTCCGGTTTGGAATCACAATTGCAGTTCAAGGCTAGAGTTCACAATTCTCGTTTGAAATCACATTTGCATTTTAAGTCTTGAGGCCACAATTCCAGTATGACGATAGAATTCCTGTTTGGAATCATGATTACATTTCAAGTCTCGCGATCACAATTCCAGTCTTAGGCCCCAAATCCTGTCAGTAAACACTACTAAAGTTCAAGGCTCGAAGACATTATTCTAGTCTGATGACCCAATACCGGTTTGGTATCAAAACTGCAGCTCAAGGCTCAGGGTCACAAATCCAATCTGATGTCACAATTGCGGTTTGGAATCACATTTGCAGTTCAAGGCTTGAGTTCACAATTCCGTTATGAAATAACAATTGCATTTCAAGTCTTGAGGCCACAATTCCAGTATGAGGACACAATTCCTGTTTGGAATCACGATTGATGTTCAATGCTCGAGGTCACAATTCCAGTCAGAGTTCATGAATCCTGTTTGGAATCACAATTGCATTTCAATTCTCAAGATCACAATTCCAGTCTTAGGCCCCAAATCCTGTCAGGAAACACTACTAAAGTTCATGGCTAGAAGACACAATTCTAGTCTGATGACCCTATACTGCTTTGGAATCACAACTGCAGCTCAAGGCTCAGGGTCACAATTCCAGTCTGAGCCCCCAATTCCGTGTTGGAATCACTACTGATGTTCATGTCTCGAAATCACGATTCCAGTCTGAGGACCCAATTCCGGTTTGGTATCACAAATGCAGCACAAGGCTCAGGGTCACAATTCAAGTCTGAGGCCACAATTCCGCTTTGGAATCACAACTTAATTTCAAGGTTCGAAGTCACAGTTCCAGTCTGAGGTCCAAATTCTGGCTCTGAATCGTAACTGCTCTACATTGCTCGAGGTGACGATTCCAGTCTGAAGACTCAATTCCGGTATGGTATCACAGCTGCAGCTCAAGCCTAGTTGTCACATTTCCAGTCTGAGGCCCCAATTCCTGTTTGGAATCAGTACTGCAGATCATGGCTAGGCGTCACAATTCCAGTCTGATGCCACAATTCCCGTTTCGAATCACAAGTGCAGTTCAAGGCTCGAGGTCACTATTACAGTTTGGAATCACAAGAGCAGTTCATGGAATGAGGTCACAATTACTCTCTGAGGTCATAATTTCTGTTTGGAATCACAATTGCAGTTCAAAGCTCGAGGTCTCAATTCCAGTCTGCAGTCACAATTCCGGTTGGGAATCACAATTGCAGTTCAAGGCTTGAGATCACAATGCCAGACTGAGGTCACAATTCCGGTTTGGTATCAGAACTGCAGCTCAAATCTCTAGGTCACAAATGCAGTGTGTGGTCACAAATCCCGTTTGGAATCACAATTGCAGTTCAAGGCTTGAGTTCACAATTCCAGTTTCAAATCACATTTGCATTTTAAGTCATGAGGCCACAATTCCAGTATGAGGACACAATTCCTGTTTGGAATCACAATTGATGTTCAAGCCTCGAGGTCACAATTCCAGTCTGAGGCCACAATACGGCTTTGGAATCACAACTAAAATTCAAGGCTCGAAGTCACAACTGCAGTCTGAGGACGCAATAGCTGTTTGGAATCAGTACTGCAGCTCAAGGCTCCGGGGTCATAGTTCCAGTCTGAGGCCACAATTCCCGTTTGGAATCACAACTGCAATTCCAGGCCCGAGGTCACAATTACAGTTCGGAATCACAACTGCTATTCAAGGCTCGAGGTCACAATTCAAGTCTGAGGCCACAATTCCGGTTTGGAATCATATTAGCAGTTCAAGGCTTGATTTCACAATTCCGGTTTGAAATCACATTTGCATTTTAAGTCTTGAGGCCACAATTCCAGTATGAGGATAGAATTCATGTTGGGAATCACGATTGATGTTCAATGCTCGAGGTCACAATTCCAGTCAGAGTTCATGAATCCTGTTTGGAATCACAATTGCATTTCAACTCTCAAGATCACAATTCCAGTCTTAGGCCCCAAATCCTGTCAGGAAACACTACTAAAGTTCAAGGCTCGAAGACACGATTCTAGTCTGATGACCCTATACTGGTTTGGAATCACAAGTGCAGCTCAAGGCTCGGGGTAACAATTCCAGTCTGAGGCCACAATTCCCGTTTGGAATCACAACTGAAGTTCAAGGATCGAGGTCACAATTACACTTTGGATTCACGATAGCAGTTCATGGAATGAAATCACAATTCCAGTCTTAGGTCAATATTCCTGTTTGGAATCACAACTGCTATTCCTGTCTCGAGATCACAATTCCAGTCTGAGGACCCAATTCCGGTTTGGTATCACAAATGCAGCACAAGGCTCAGGGTCACAATTCAAGTCTGAGGCCACAATTCCGCTTTGGAATCACAACTTAATTTCAAGGTTTGAAGTCACTGTTCCAGTCTGAGGTCCCAATTCCGGCTCTGAATCGTAACTCTTCTACATTGCTCGAGGTGACGATTCCAGTCTGAAGACTCAATTCCGGTATGGTATCAGGACTGCAGCTCCAAGCCTAGTTTTCACATTTCCAGTCTGAGGCCACGATTCCCGTTTGGAATCACAACTGCTATTCCTGTCTCGAGATCACAATTCCAGCCTGAGGCCCCAATTCCTGTTTGGAATCAGTACTGCAGATCATGGCTAGGAGTCACAATTCCAGTCTGAGGCCCCAATTCCCAGTTGGACTCACAACTGCCGGTCAAGGCTCGAGGTCACAATTCCAGTCTGAGGTCACAAGTCCTGTTTGGAATCACAACTGGAGTTCAAGGCTCGAGGTCACAATTACAGTTTGGAATCACAAGAGCAGTTCATGGAATGAGGTCACAATTACTCTCTGAGGTCATAGTTTCTGTTTGGAATCACAATTGCAGTTCAAAGCTCGAGGTCTCAATTCCAGTCTGAGCCCCCAATTCTGTGTTGTAATCACAACGGATGTTCATGTCTCGAGATCACGATTCCAGTCTGAGGACCCAATTCCGGTTTGGTATCACAAGTGCAGCTCAAGGCTCAGGGTCACAATTCCAGTCTGAGGCCACAATTCCCGTTTGGAATCACAACTGCTATTCCTGTCTCGAGATAACAATTCCAGTCTGAGGCCACAATTCCTGTTTGGAATCAGTACTGCAGTTCAAGGCTCGAGGTCACAATTCCTGTTTGGAATCACAATAGCAGTTCATAGAATGAGGTCACAATTCCAGTCTGAGGTCATAATTTCTGTTTGGTATCACAAGTGCAGTTCAAAGCTCGAAGTCTCAGTTCCAGTCTGCGGTCACAATTCCGGTTTGGAATCACAATTGCAGTTCAAGGCTTGAGATCACAATGCCAGACTGAGGTCTCAATTCCCGTTTGGAATCACAACTGCAGCACAAGGCTCAGGGTCAGAATTCAAGTCTGAGGCCACAATTCCCGTTTGGAATCACAACTGCTGATCCTGTCTCGAGGTCACGATTCCAGTCTGAGGACCCAATTCCGGTTTGGTATCACAAATGCAGCACAAGGCTCAGGGTCACAATTCCAGTCTGAGGCCACAATTCCGCATTGGAATCACAACTTAATTTCAAGGTTTGAAGTCACAGTTCCAGTCTGAGGTCCCAATTCCGGCTCTGAATCGTAACTGCGCTACATTGCTCGAGGTGACGATTCCAGTCTGAAGACTCAATTCCGGTATGGTATCACAACTGGAGCTCAAGCCTAGTTGTCACATTTCCAGTCTAAGGCCACGATTCCCGTTTGGAATCACAACTGCTATTCCTGTCTCGAGATCACAATTCCAGTCTGAGGCCACAATTCCCGTTTGGAATTACAACTGCTATTCACGCCTCGAGGTCACAATTCCGGTTTGGAATCACAATTGCAGTTCAAGGCTAGAGTTCACAATTCTCGTTTGAAATCACATTTGCATTTTAAGTCTTGAGGCCACAATTCCAGTATGACGATAGAATTCCTGTTTGGAATCATGATTACATTTCAAGTCTCACGATCACAATTCCAGTCTTAGGCCCCAAATCCTGTCAGTAAACACTACTAAAGTTCAAGGCTCGAAGACATTATTCTAGTCTGATGACCCAATACCGGTTTGGTATCAAAACTGCAGCTCAAGGCTCAGGGTCACAAATCCAATCTGATGTCACAATTGCGGTTTGGAATCACATTTGCAGTTCAAGGCTTGAGTTCACAATTCCGTTATGAAATAACAATTGCATTTCAAGTCTTGAGGCCACAATTCCAGTATGAGGACACAATTCCTGTTTGGAATCACGATTGATGTTCAATGCTCGAGGTCACAATTCCAGTCAGAGTTCATGAATCCTGTTTGGAATCACAATTGCATTTCAATTCTCAAGATCACAATTCCAGTCTTAGGCCCCAAATCCTGTCAGGAAACACTACTAAAGTTCATGGCTAGAAGACACAATTCTAGTCTGATGACCCTATACTGCTTTGGAATCACAACTGCAGCTCAAGGCTCAGGGTCACAATTCCAGTCTGAGCCCCCAATTCCGTGTTGGAATCACTACTGATGTTCATGTCTCGAAATCACGATTCCAGTCTGAGGACCCAATTCCGGTTTGGTATCAGAAATGCAGCACAAGGCTCAGGGTCACAATTCAAGTCTGAGGCCACAATTCCGCTTTGGAATCACAACTTAATTTCAAGGTTCGAAGTCACAGTTCCAGTCTGAGGTCCAAATTCTGGCTCTGAATCGTAACTGCTCTACATTGCTCGAGGTGACGATTCCAGTCTGAAGACTCAATTCCGGTATGGTATCACAGCTGCAGCTCAAGCCTAGTTGTCACATTTCCAGTCTGAGGCCCCAATTCCTGTTTGGAATCAGTACTGCAGATCATGGCTAGGCGTCACAATTCCAGTCTGATGCCACAATTCCCGTTTCGAATCACAAGTGCAGTTCAAGGCTCGAGGTCACTATTACAGTTTGGAATCACAATAGGAGTTCATGGAATGAGGTCACAATTACTCTCTGAGGTCATAATTTCTGTTTGGAATCACAATTGCAGTTCAAAGCTCGAGGTCTCAATTCCAGTCTGCAGTCACAATTCCGGTTGGGAATCACAATTGCAGTTCAAGGCTTGAGATCACAATGCCAGACTGAGGTCACAATTCCGGTTTTGTACTCAATTGCAGTTCAAGGATGGAGAACACAATTCAAGTCTGAGGTCACAATTCTGGTTTGAAATCACGTCTGCTGCTCAAGGCTCGGTGTCACAATTCCATTCTGAGGCCAGAATTCCCGTTTGGTATCACAACTGCTGATCCTGTCTCGAGGTCTCGATTCCAGTCTGAGGCCACAATTCCTGTTGGAATCACAATTGCAGTACAAGGCTGGAGAACACAATTCCAGTCTGAGGTCCCAATATCAGTTTGGTATCACAACTGCAGCTGAAATCTCTAGGTCACAAATTCAGTGTGTGGTCACAAATCCCGTTTGGAATCACATTTGCAGTTCAAGGGTCAAGATCACAATTCCAGTCTGAGGCCACAATTCCTGTTTGGAATCACAACTGCTATTCAAGGCTCGAGGTCACAATTCCGGTTTGCAATCACAATTGCAATTCAAGGCTTGAGGTCACATTTCCAGTCAGAGTTCATGAATCCTGTTTGGAATCACAATTGCATTTCAAGTTTCGAGATCACAATTCCAGTCTGAGGCCCCAATTCCTGTTTGAAATCCAATTGTAGTTCAAGGCTCGAGGTCACAAATCCAGTCCGAGGTCACAATTCTTGTTTGGAATCAAAATTGTAGTTCAAGGCTGGAGATCACAATTCCAGTCTGAGGCCACAATACGGCTTTGGAATCACAACTAAAATTCAAGGCTTGAAGTCACAACTGCAGTCTGAGGACGCAATAGCTGTTTGTAATCAGTGCTGCAGCTCAAGGCTCCGGGGTCATAGTTCCAGGCTGAGGCCACAATTCCCGTTTGGAATCACAATTGTAGTTCAAGGCTCAAGGTCATAATTCCAGTCTGAGGTCACAATTCCTGTTTGGAATCACAATTGCAGTTCAAGGCTCGAGATCACAATTCCAGTCTCAGCCCCCAATTCCATTTTGTAATTACATCTGCTGTTCATGTCTCGCGGTCACAATTCCAGTCTGAGGCCACAATTGCCGTTTGGAATCACAACTGCAATTCAAGGCTAGAGGTCACTATTACAGTTTGGAATCACAAGAGCAGTTCATGGAAGGAGGTCACAATTACTGTCTGAGTCCCCAGTTCCGGTTTTGTAATCACAATTGCAGTACGAGGCTGGAGAACACAATTCCTGTCTGAGGTCCCAATATCGGTTTGGTATCACAACTGCAGCTCAAATCTCTAGGTCACAAATTCAGTGTGTGGTCACAAATCCCGTTTGGAATCAAATTTGCAGTTCAAGGGTCGAGATCACAATTCCAGTCTGAGGCCATAATTCCCGTTTGGAATCACTACTGCTGTTCATGTCTCGAGGTCAGTATTCCAATCTGAGGACCCAATTCCTGTTTGGAATCACATTTGCAGTTCAAGGCTTGAGGTTACAATTCCAGTACGGAATAACAACTGCCGTTCAATGCTCGTGGTCACAATTCCAGTCTGAGGACTCAATTCCGGTTTGGTGTCACAACTGCAGCTCAAGGCTCGGGGTCATAAACCCAGTCTGAGGTCACAATTCCTGTGTGGAATCAGAATGGTAGTACAAGTCTCGAGGTCAGGATTCCAGTCTGAGGATGCAGTTCCGGTTTGGAATAACAACTGCTATTCATCATTCGAGGTCATGATTCCAGTCTGAGGCCGTAATTCCACTTTTTAATCTCAACTAAGTTTTAAGGCTCGAAGTCCCAGTTCCAGTCTGAGATCCCAATACCGGTTCTGAATCGTAACTGCTCTTCCTTGCTCGAGGTTACGATTCCAGTCTAAGGACTCAATTCCGGTTTGGTATCACAACTGCAGGTTAAGGCTCGGGGGCACAATTCCAGTCTGAGGCCACAATTCCCATTTGGAATCACAAAGGATGTCCATGTCTCGAGTTCACAATTCCATTCTAGGGACCCAATTCCGGTTTGTAATAACAACTGCAATTCATCGTTCGAGGTCATGATTCCAGTCTGAGAACCGTATTCCGATTTGAAATCCCATTTGCAGTTCAAGGCTTGGTGTCACAGTTCAAGTCTTATGCCAAAATTCCCGTTTGGAATCACAACTGCAATTCAAGGCTCGAGGTCATAAATACAGTCTGAGGTCACAATTCCTGTTGGAATCACAATTGCAGTTCAAGGCTTGATTTCACAATTCTGGTTTGGAATAACAATAACCGTTCAAGGCTTGATGTCAGAATTTCAGTTTGGAATAACAACTGCCGTTCAAGGCTCGAGGTCACAATTCCAGTCTGAGTTCAGAATTCCTGTTTGGAATCACAATTGCAATTCAAGGCTCGATGTTTCAATTCTAGTCTGAAGCCCCAATACCGCTTTGGAATCACAACCAAAATTCAAGGCTCGAAGTCAAAACTGCAGTCTGAGGACCCAATACCGGTTTGGAATCAGTACTGCAGCTCAAGGCTCAGGGTCACAGTTCAAGTCTTAGGCCAAAATTCCCATTTGGAATCACAACTGCAAATCAAGGTTCGAGGTCACAATTACAGTTTGAAATCACAATAGCAGTTCAGGGAATCCGGTGACAATTACTGTCTGAGGTCATAATTTCTGTTTGGAATCACAATTGCAGTTCAAAGCTCTCTGCCACAATTCCTGTCTGAGGTCACAATTCCTGTTTGGAATCACAATGGCAGTTCAAGGCTCGAGGTCTTAGTTCCAGTCTGAGGTCCCGATATCGGTTTGGTATCACAACTGCAGCTGAAGTCTCTAGGTGACAAATTCAGTGTGTGGTCACAAATCCCGTTTGGAATCATATTTGCAGTTCAAGGCTCGAGATCACAATTCCAGTCTGAGGCCATAATTCCCGTTTGTAATCACTACTGCTGTTCATGTCTCCAGGTCAGGATTCCAGTCTGAGGACCCAATTCCGATTTGAAATCACAATTGCAGTTCAAGGCTCGAGGTCACAAATCCAGTCTGAGGTCACAATTCCTGTTTAGAATCACAATTGCATTTCTAGGCTCGAGGTCTCAATTCCCGTCTGAGGCCCAAATACTGCTTTGGAATCACAAGAAATATTGAAGGCTCGAGGTCATAAATCCACTCTGAGGTCACAATTCCTGTTGGAATCACAATTGCAGTTCAAGGCTTGAGTTCACAATCCCGATTTGGAATCACAATTGCATTTCAAGTCTTGAGGTCACAATTCCTGTTTGAAATCACAATTGCAGTTCAAGGCTTGAGTTCACAATTCCGGTTTGGAATAAAAATTGCATTTTAAGTCTTGAGGTCAAAATTCCAGTTTGAAATCACATTTGCATTTTAAGTCTTGAGGCCAGAATTCCAGTATGAGGACACAATTCCTGTTTGGAATCACAATTGATGTTCAAGGCTTGAGCTCATAATTCCAGTCTGCGGTCATGAATCTCGTTTTGAATCACAATAGATGTTCAAGGCTCAAGATCACAATTCCTGTCTGAGGCCCCAAAACCTGGCAGGAAACACTACTAAAGTTCAAGGCTCCAAGACACAACTGCAGTCTGAGGACTCAATACCGGTTTGGTATCTCAACTGCAGCTCAAGGCTCGGGATCACAATTGCAGTCTGATGCCACAAATCCCGTTTGTTATCACAATGGCAGTACAAGACTCGAGGTCACGATTCCAGTCTGAGGACCCAATTCCGGTTTGGAATAACAACTGGTATTCATCGTTCGAGGTCATGATTACAGTTTGAGGCCGCAGTTTTGCTTTGGAATCACAATTAAATTTCAAGGCCCGAAGTATCTGTTCCAGTCTGAGGTCCCAATACCGGTTCTGAATCCTAACTGTTCTTCATGGCCCGAGGTCACGATTCCAGTCTGAGGACTCAATTCCGGTTTGGTATCACAACTGCAGCTTAAGGCTCAGGGTCACAATTCCAGTCTGAGGCCACAATTCACGTATGGAATCACAACTGCTCTTCATGTCTCGGGGTCACGATTCCAGTCTGAGGACCCAATTCCGATTTGGAATAACAACTGTTATTCATCGTTCGAGTTCATGATTCCAGTCTGAGGACCCAATTCCTATTTGGAATCCCAATTGCAGTTCAAGGCTCGAAGTCACAATTCCAATCTGAGGCCAAAATTCCTGTTTGGAATCACAACTGCAATTCAAGGCTCGAAGACACAACTGCAGTCTGAGGACCCAATACCGGTTTGGAATCAGTACTGCAGCTCAAGGCTCGGGGTCACAAATACAGTCTGAGGCCACAATTCCCGTTTGGAATCACAACCGCAATTCAAGGCTCGAGGTCAAAATTCCAGACTGAGGTCAGAATTCTGTTTTGGAATCAAAATTGCAGTTCGAGGCTCGAGGTCTCGATTCCAGTCTGAGGTCACAATTCCGGTATGGAATAACAACTGCTATTCATCATTCGAGGTCATGATTCCAGTCTGAGGCCGCAATTCCACTTTTTAATCACAACTAAATTTTAAGGCTTGAAGTCCCAGTTCCAATCTGAGGTCCCAATACCGGTTCTGAATCGTAACTGCTCTTCATTGCCCGAGGTCACGATTCCAGTCTGAGGATTCAGTTCTGGTTTGGTATCACAACTGCAGCTTAAGGCTCGGGGCCACAATTCCAGTCTGAGGCTACAATTCCCATTTGGAATTACGACTGCTGTTCATGTCTCTAGGTCACGATTCCAGACTGAGGACCCAATTCCGGTTTGGAATAACAACTGCAATTCATCGTTCGAGGTCATGATTCCAGTCTGAGAACCCTATTCCGATTTGAAATCCCATTTGCAGTTCAAGGCTCTGTGTCACAGTTCAAGTCTTATGCCAAAATTCCCGTTTGGAATCACAACTGCAATTCAAGGCTCGAGGTCATAAATACAGTCTGAGGTCACAATTCCTGTTGGAATCACAATTGCAGTTCAAGGCTTGATTTCACAATTCTGGTTTGGAATAACAATAACCGTTCAAGGCTTGATGTCAGAATTTCAGTTTGGAATAACAACTGCCGTTCAAGGCTCGAGGTCACAATTCCAGTCTGAGTTCAGAATTCCTGTTTGGAATCACAATTGCAATTCAAGGCTCGATGTTTCAATTCTAGTCTGAAGCCCCAATACCGCTTTGGAATCACAACCAAAATTCAAGGCTCGAAGTCAAAACTGCAGTCTGAGGACCCAATACCGGTTTGGAATCAGTACTGCAGCTCAAGGCTCAGGGTCACAGTTCAAGTCTTAGGCCAAAATTCCCATTTGGAATCACAACTGCAAATCAAGGTTCGAGGTCACAATTACAGTTTGAAATCACAATAGCAGTTCAGGGAATCCGGTGACAATTCCTGTCTGAGGTCACAATTCCTGTTTGGAATCACAATGGCAGTTCAAGGCTCGAGGTCTTAGTTCCAGTCTGAGGTCCCGATATCGGTTTGGTATCACAACTGCAGCTGAAGTCTCTAGGTGACAAATTCAGTGTGTGGTCACAAATCCCGTTTGGAATCATATTTGCAGTTCAAGGCTCGAGATCACAATTCCAGTCTGAGGCCATAATTCCCGTTTGTAATCACTACTGCTGTTCATGTCTCCAGGTCAGGATTCCAGTCTGAGGACCCAATTCCGATTTGAAATCACAATTGCAGTTCAAGGCTCGAGGTCACAAATCCAGTCTGAGGTCACAATTCCTGTTTAGAATCACAATTGCATTTCTAGGCTCGAGGTCTCAATTCCCGTCTGAGGCCCAAATACTGCTTTGGAATCACAAGAAATATTGAAGGCTCGAGGTCATAAATCCACTCTGAGGTCACAATTCCTGTTGGAATCACAATTGCAGTTCAAGGCTTGAGTTCACAATCCCGATTTGGAATCACAATTGCATTTCAAGTCTTGAGGTCACAATTCCTGTTTGAAATCACAATTGCAGTTCAAGGCTTGAGTTCACAATTCCGGTTTGGAATAAAAATTGCATTTTAAGTCTTGAGGTCAAAATTCCAGTTTGAAATCACATTTGCATTTTAAGTCTTGAGGCCAGAATTCCAGTATGAGGACACAATTCCTGTTTGGAATCACAATTGATGTTCAAGGCTTGAGCTCATAATTCCAGTCTGCGGTCATGAATCTCGTTTTGAATCACAATAGATGTTCAAGGCTCAAGATCACAATTCCTGTCTGAGGCCCCAAAACCTGGCAGGAAACACTACTAAAGTTCAAGGCTCCAAGACACAACTGCAGTCTGAGGACTCAATACCGGTTTGGTATCTCAACTGCAGCTCAAGGCTCGGGATCACAATTGCAGTCTGATGCCACAAATCCCGTTTGTTATCACAATGGCAGTACAAGACTCGAGGTCACGATTCCAGTCTGAGGACCCAATTCCGGTTTGGAATAACAACTGGTATTCATCGTTCGAGGTCATGATTACAGTTTGAGGCCGCAGTTTTGCTTTGGAATCACAATTAAATTTCAAGGCCCGAAGTATCTGTTCCAGTCTGAGGTCCCAATACCGGTTCTGAATCCTAACTGTTCTTCATGGCCCGAGGTCACGATTCCAGTCTGAGGACTCAATTCCGGTTTGGTATCACAACTGCAGCTTAAGGCTCAGGGTCACAATTCCAGTCTGAGGCCACAATTCACGTATGGAATCACAACTGCTCTTCATGTCTCGGGGTCACGATTCCAGTCTGAGGACCCAATTCCGATTTGGAATAACAACTGTTATTCATCGTTCGAGTTCATGATTCCAGTCTGAGGACCCAATTCCTATTTGGAATCCCAATTGCAGTTCAAGGCTCGAAGTCACAATTCCAATCTGAGGCCAAAATTCCTGTTTGGAATCACAACTGCAATTCAAGGCTCGAAGACACAACTGCAGTCTGAGGACCCAATACCGGTTTGGAATCAGTACTGCAGCTCAAGGCTCGGGGTCACAAATACAGTCTGAGGCCACAATTCCCGTTTGGAATCACAACCGCAATTCAAGGCTCGAGGTCAAAATTCCAGACTGAGGTCAGAATTCTGTTTTGGAATCAAAATTGCAGTTCGAGGCTCGAGGTCTCGATTCCAGTCTGAGGTCACAATTCCGGTATGGAATAACAACTGCTATTCATCATTCGAGGTCATGATTCCAGTCTGAGGCCGCAATTCCACTTTTTAATCACAACTAAATTTTAAGGCTTGAAGTCCCAGTTCCAATCTGAGGTCCCAATACCGGTTCTGAATCGTAACTGCTCTTCATTGCCCGAGGTCACGATTCCAGTCTGAGGATTCAGTTCTGGTTTGGTATCACAACTGCAGCTTAAGGCTCGGGGCCACAATTCCAGTCTGAGGCTACAATTCCCATTTGGAATTACGACTGCTGTTCATGTCTCTAGGTCACGATTCCAGACTGAGGACCCAATTCCGGTTTGGAATAACAACTGCAATTCATCGTTCGAGGTCATGATTCCAGTCTGAGAACCCTATTCCGATTTGAAATCCCATTTGCAGTTCAAGGCTCTGTGTCACAGTTCAAGTCTTATGCCAAAATTCCCGTTTGGAATCACAACTGCAATTCAAGGCTCGAGGTCATAAATACAGTCTGAGGTCACAATTCCTGTTGGAATCACAATTGCAGTTCAAGGCTTGATTTCACAATTCTGGTTTGGAATAACAATAACCGTTCAAGGCTTGATGTCAGAATTTCAGTTTGGAATAACAACTGCCGTTCAAGGCTCGAGGTCACAATTCCAGTCTGAGTTCAGAATTCCTGTTTGGAATCACAATTGCAATTCAAGGCTCGATGTTTCAATTCTAGTCTGAAGCCCCAATACCGCTTTGGAATCACAACCAAAATTCAAGGCTCGAAGTCAAAACTGCAGTCTGAGGACCCAATACCGGTTTGGAATCAGTACTGCAGCTCAAGGCTCAGGGTCACAGTTCAAGTCTTAGGCCAAAATTCCCATTTGGAATCACAACTGCAAATCAAGGTTCGAGGTCACAATTACAGTTTGAAATCACAATAGCAGTTCAGGGAATCCGGTGACAATTACTGTCTGAGGTCATAATTTCTGTTTGGAATCACAATTGCAGTTCAAAGCTCTCTGCCACAATTCCTGTCTGAGGTCACAATTCCTGTTTGGAATCACAATGGCAGTTCAAGGCTCGAGGTCTTAGTTCCAGTCTGAGGTCCCGATATCGGTTTGGTATCACAACTGCAGCTGAAGTCTCTAGGTGACAAATTCAGTGTGTGGTCACAAATCCCGTTTGGAATCATATTTGCAGTTCAAGGCTCGAGATCACAATTCCAGTCTGAGGCCATAATTCCCGTTTGTAATCACTACTGCTGTTCATGTCTCCAGGTCAGGATTCCAGTCTGAGGACCCAATTCCGATTTGAAATCACAATTGCAGTTCAAGGCTCGAGGTCACAAATCCAGTCTGAGGTCACAATTCCTGTTTAGAATCACAATTGCATTTCTAGGCTCGAGGTCTCAATTCCCGTCTGAGGCCCAAATACTGCTTTGGAATCACAAGAAATATTGAAGGCTCGAGGTCATAAATCCACTCTGAGGTCACAATTCCTGTTGGAATCACAATTGCAGTTCAAGGCTTGAGTTCACAATCCCGATTTGGAATCACAATTGCATTTCAAGTCTTGAGGTCACAATTCCTGTTTGAAATCACAATTGCAGTTCAAGGCTTGAGTTCACAATTCCGGTTTGGAATAAAAATTGCATTTTAAGTCTTGAGGTCAAAATTCCAGTTTGAAATCACATTTGCATTTTAAGTCTTGAGGCCAGAATTCCAGTATGAGGACACAATTCCTGTTTGGAATCACAATTGATGTTCAAGGCTTGAGCTCATAATTCCAGTCTGCGGTCATGAATCTCGTTTTGAATCACAATAGATGTTCAAGGCTCAAGATCACAATTCCTGTCTGAGGCCCCAAAACCTGGCAGGAAACACTACTAAAGTTCAAGGCTCCAAGACACAACTGCAGTCTGAGGACTCAATACCGGTTTGGTATCTCAACTGCAGCTCAAGGCTCGGGATCACAATTGCAGTCTGATGCCACAAATCCCGTTTGTTATCACAATGGCAGTACAAGACTCGAGGTCACGATTCCAGTCTGAGGACCCAATTCCGGTTTGGAATAACAACTGGTATTCATCGTTCGAGGTCATGATTACAGTTTGAGGCCGCAGTTTTGCTTTGGAATCACAATTAAATTTCAAGGCCCGAAGTATCTGTTCCAGTCTGAGGTCCCAATACCGGTTCTGAATCCTAACTGTTCTTCATGGCCCGAGGTCACGATTCCAGTCTGAGGACTCAATTCCGGTTTGGTATCACAACTGCAGCTTAAGGCTCAGGGTCACAATTCCAGTCTGAGGCCACAATTCACGTATGGAATCACAACTGCTCTTCATGTCTCGGGGTCACGATTCCAGTCTGAGGACCCAATTCCGATTTGGAATAACAACTGTTATTCATCGTTCGAGTTCATGATTCCAGTCTGAGGACCCAATTCCTATTTGGAATCCCAATTGCAGTTCAAGGCTCGAAGTCACAATTCCAATCTGAGGCCAAAATTCCTGTTTGGAATCACAACTGCAATTCAAGGCTCGAAGACACAACTGCAGTCTGAGGACCCAATACCGGTTTGGAATCAGTACTGCAGCTCAAGGCTCGGGGTCACAAATACAGTCTGAGGCCACAATTCCCGTTTGGAATCACAACCGCAATTCAAGGCTCGAGGTCAAAATTCCAGACTGAGGTCAGAATTCTGTTTTGGAATCAAAATTGCAGTTCGAGGCTCGAGGTCTCGATTCCAGTCTGAGGTCACAATTCCGGTATGGAATAACAACTGCTATTCATCATTCGAGGTCATGATTCCAGTCTGAGGCCGCAATTCCACTTTTTAATCACAACTAAATTTTAAGGCTTGAAGTCCCAGTTCCAATCTGAGGTCCCAATACCGGTTCTGAATCGTAACTGCTCTTCATTGCCCGAGGTCACGATTCCAGTCTGAGGATTCAGTTCTGGTTTGGTATCACAACTGCAGCTTAAGGCTCGGGGCCACAATTCCAGTCTGAGGCTACAATTCCCATTTGGAATTACGACTGCTGTTCATGTCTCTAGGTCACGATTCCAGACTGAGGACCCAATTCCGGTTTGGAATAACAACTGCAATTCATCGTTCGAGGTCATGATTCCAGTCTGAGAACCCTATTCCGATTTGAAATCCCATTTGCAGTTCAAGGCTCTGTGTCACAGTTCAAGTCTTATGCCAAAATTCCCGTTTGGAATCACAACTGCAATTCAAGGCTCGAGGTCATAAATACAGTCTGAGGTCACAATTCCTGTTGGAATCACAATTGCAGTTCAAGGCTTGATTTCACAATTCTGGTTTGGAATAACAATAACCGTTCAAGGCTTGATGTCAGAATTTCAGTTTGGAATAACAACTGCCGTTCAAGGCTCGAGGTCACAATTCCAGTCTGAGTTCAGAATTCCTGTTTGGAATCACAATTGCAATTCAAGGCTCGATGTTTCAATTCTAGTCTGAAGCCCCAATACCGCTTTGGAATCACAACCAAAATTCAAGGCTCGAAGTCAAAACTGCAGTCTGAGGACCCAATACCGGTTTGGAATCAGTACTGCAGCTCAAGGCTCAGGGTCACAGTTCAAGTCTTAGGCCAAAATTCCCATTTGGAATCACAACTGCAAATCAAGGTTCGAGGTCACAATTACAGTTTGAAATCACAATAGCAGTTCAGGGAATCCGGTGACAATTACTGTCTGAGGTCATAATTTCTGTTTGGAATCACAATTGCAGTTCAAAGCTCTCTGCCACAATTCCTGTCTGAGGTCACAATTCCTGTTTGGAATCACAATGGCAGTTCAAGGCTCGAGGTCTTAGTTCCAGTCTGAGGTCCCGATATCGGTTTGGTATCACAACTGCAGCTGAAGTCTCTAGGTGACAAATTCAGTGTGTGGTCACAAATCCCGTTTGGAATCATATTTGCAGTTCAAGGCTCGAGATCACAATTCCAGTCTGAGGCCATAATTCCCGTTTGTAATCACTACTGCTGTTCATGTCTCCAGGTCAGGATTCCAGTCTGAGGACCCAATTCCGATTTGAAATCACAATTGCAGTTCAAGGCTCGAGGTCACAAATCCAGTCTGAGGTCACAATTCCTGTTTAGAATCACAATTGCATTTCTAGGCTCGAGGTCTCAATTCCCGTCTGAGGCCCAAATACTGCTTTGGAATCACAAGAAATATTGAAGGCTCGAGGTCATAAATCCACTCTGAGGTCACAATTCCTGTTGGAATCACAATTGCAGTTCAAGGCTTGAGTTCACAATCCCGATTTGGAATCACAATTGCATTTCAAGTCTTGAGGTCACAATTCCTGTTTGAAATCACAATTGCAGTTCAAGGCTTGAGTTCACAATTCCGGTTTGGAATAAAAATTGCATTTTAAGTCTTGAGGTCAAAATTCCAGTTTGAAATCACATTTGCATTTTAAGTCTTGAGGCCAGAATTCCAGTATGAGGACACAATTCCTGTTTGGAATCACAATTGATGTTCAAGGCTTGAGCTCATAATTCCAGTCTGCGGTCATGAATCTCGTTTTGAATCACAATAGATGTTCAAGGCTCAAGATCACAATTCCTGTCTGAGGCCCCAAAACCTGGCAGGAAACACTACTAAAGTTCAAGGCTCCAAGACACAACTGCAGTCTGAGGACTCAATACCGGTTTGGTATCTCAACTGCAGCTCAAGGCTCGGGATCACAATTGCAGTCTGATGCCACAAATCCCGTTTGTTATCACAATGGCAGTACAAGACTCGAGGTCACGATTCCAGTCTGAGGACCCAATTCCGGTTTGGAATAACAACTGGTATTCATCGTTCGAGGTCATGATTACAGTTTGAGGCCGCAGTTTTGCTTTGGAATCACAATTAAATTTCAAGGCCCGAAGTATCTGTTCCAGTCTGAGGTCCCAATACCGGTTCTGAATCCTAACTGTTCTTCATGGCCCGAGGTCACGATTCCAGTCTGAGGACTCAATTCCGGTTTGGTATCACAACTGCAGCTTAAGGCTCAGGGTCACAATTCCAGTCTGAGGCCACAATTCACGTATGGAATCACAACTGCTCTTCATGTCTCGGGGTCACGATTCCAGTCTGAGGACCCAATTCCGATTTGGAATAACAACTGTTATTCATCGTTCGAGTTCATGATTCCAGTCTGAGGACCCAATTCCTATTTGGAATCCCAATTGCAGTTCAAGGCTCGAAGTCACAATTCCAATCTGAGGCCAAAATTCCTGTTTGGAATCACAACTGCAATTCAAGGCTCGAAGACACAACTGCAGTCTGAGGACCCAATACCGGTTTGGAATCAGTACTGCAGCTCAAGGCTCGGGGTCACAAATACAGTCTGAGGCCACAATTCCCGTTTGGAATCACAACCGCAATTCAAGGCTCGAGGTCAAAATTCCAGACTGAGGTCAGAATTCTGTTTTGGAATCAAAATTGCAGTTCGAGGCTCGAGGTCTCGATTCCAGTCTGAGGTCACAATTCCGGTATGGAATAACAACTGCTATTCATCATTCGAGGTCATGATTCCAGTCTGAGGCCGCAATTCCACTTTTTAATCACAACTAAATTTTAAGGCTTGAAGTCCCAGTTCCAATCTGAGGTCCCAATACCGGTTCTGAATCGTAACTGCTCTTCATTGCCCGAGGTCACGATTCCAGTCTGAGGATTCAGTTCTGGTTTGGTATCACAACTGCAGCTTAAGGCTCGGGGCCACAATTCCAGTCTGAGGCTACAATTCCCATTTGGAATTACGACTGCTGTTCATGTCTCTAGGTCACGATTCCAGACTGAGGACCCAATTCCGGTTTGGAATAACAACTGCAATTCATCGTTCGAGGTCATGATTCCAGTCTGAGAACCCTATTCCGATTTGAAATCCCATTTGCAGTTCAAGGCTCTGTGTCACAGTTCAAGTCTTATGCCAAAATTCCCGTTTGGAATCACAACTGCAATTCAAGGCTCGAGGTCATAAATACAGTCTGAGGTCACAATTCCTGTTGGAATCACAATTGCAGTTCAAGGCTTGATTTCACAATTCTGGTTTGGAATAACAATAACCGTTCAAGGCTTGATGTCAGAATTTCAGTTTGGAATAACAACTGCCGTTCAAGGCTCGAGGTCACAATTCCAGTCTGAGTTCAGAATTCCTGTTTGGAATCACAATTGCAATTCAAGGCTCGATGTTTCAATTCTAGTCTGAAGCCCCAATACCGCTTTGGAATCACAACCAAAATTCAAGGCTCGAAGTCAAAACTGCAGTCTGAGGACCCAATACCGGTTTGGAATCAGTACTGCAGCTCAAGGCTCAGGGTCACAGTTCAAGTCTTAGGCCAAAATTCCCATTTGGAATCACAACTGCAAATCAAGGTTCGAGGTCACAATTACAGTTTGAAATCACAATAGCAGTTCAGGGAATCCGGTGACAATTACTGTCTGAGGTCATAATTTCTGTTTGGAATCACAATTGCAGTTCAAAGCTCTCTGCCACAATTCCTGTCTGAGGTCACAATTCCTGTTTGGAATCACAATGGCAGTTCAAGGCTCGAGGTCTTAGTTCCAGTCTGAGGTCCCGATATCGGTTTGGTATCACAACTGCAGCTGAAGTCTCTAGGTGACAAATTCAGTGTGTGGTCACAAATCCCGTTTGGAATCATATTTGCAGTTCAAGGCTCGAGATCACAATTCCAGTCTGAGGCCATAATTCCCGTTTGTAATCACTACTGCTGTTCATGTCTCCAGGTCAGGATTCCAGTCTGAGGACCCAATTCCGATTTGAAATCACAATTGCAGTTCAAGGCTCGAGGTCACAAATCCAGTCTGAGGTCACAATTCCTGTTTAGAATCACAATTGCATTTCTAGGCTCGAGGTCTCAATTCCCGTCTGAGGCCCAAATACTGCTTTGGAATCACAAGAAATATTGAAGGCTCGAGGTCATAAATCCACTCTGAGGTCACAATTCCTGTTGGAATCACAATTGCAGTTCAAGGCTTGAGTTCACAATCCCGATTTGGAATCACAATTGCATTTCAAGTCTTGAGGTCACAATTCCTGTTTGAAATCACAATTGCAGTTCAAGGCTTGAGTTCACAATTCCGGTTTGGAATAAAAATTGCATTTTAAGTCTTGAGGTCAAAATTCCAGTTTGAAATCACATTTGCATTTTAAGTCTTGAGGCCAGAATTCCAGTATGAGGACACAATTCCTGTTTGGAATCACAATTGATGTTCAAGGCTTGAGCTCATAATTCCAGTCTGCGGTCATGAATCTCGTTTTGAATCACAATAGATGTTCAAGGCTCAAGATCACAATTCCTGTCTGAGGCCCCAAAACCTGGCAGGAAACACTACTAAAGTTCAAGGCTCCAAGACACAACTGCAGTCTGAGGACTCAATACCGGTTTGGTATCTCAACTGCAGCTCAAGGCTCGGGATCACAATTGCAGTCTGATGCCACAAATCCCGTTTGTTATCACAATGGCAGTACAAGACTCGAGGTCACGATTCCAGTCTGAGGACCCAATTCCGGTTTGGAATAACAACTGGTATTCATCGTTCGAGGTCATGATTACAGTTTGAGGCCGCAGTTTTGCTTTGGAATCACAATTAAATTTCAAGGCCCGAAGTATCTGTTCCAGTCTGAGGTCCCAATACCGGTTCTGAATCCTAACTGTTCTTCATGGCCCGAGGTCACGATTCCAGTCTGAGGACTCAATTCCGGTTTGGTATCACAACTGCAGCTTAAGGCTCAGGGTCACAATTCCAGTCTGAGGCCACAATTCACGTATGGAATCACAACTGCTCTTCATGTCTCGGGGTCACGATTCCAGTCTGAGGACCCAATTCCGATTTGGAATAACAACTGTTATTCATCGTTCGAGTTCATGATTCCAGTCTGAGGACCCAATTCCTATTTGGAATCCCAATTGCAGTTCAAGGCTCGAAGTCACAATTCCAATCTGAGGCCAAAATTCCTGTTTGGAATCACAACTGCAATTCAAGGCTCGAAGACACAACTGCAGTCTGAGGACCCAATACCGGTTTGGAATCAGTACTGCAGCTCAAGGCTCGGGGTCACAAATACAGTCTGAGGCCACAATTCCCGTTTGGAATCACAACCGCAATTCAAGGCTCGAGGTCAAAATTCCAGACTGAGGTCAGAATTCTGTTTTGGAATCAAAATTGCAGTTCGAGGCTCGAGGTCTCGATTCCAGTCTGAGGTCACAATTCCGGTATGGAATAACAACTGCTATTCATCATTCGAGGTCATGATTCCAGTCTGAGGCCGCAATTCCACTTTTTAATCACAACTAAATTTTAAGGCTTGAAGTCCCAGTTCCAATCTGAGGTCCCAATACCGGTTCTGAATCGTAACTGCTCTTCATTGCCCGAGGTCACGATTCCAGTCTGAGGATTCAGTTCTGGTTTGGTATCACAACTGCAGCTTAAGGCTCGGGGCCACAATTCCAGTCTGAGGCTACAATTCCCATTTGGAATTACGACTGCTGTTCATGTCTCTAGGTCACGATTCCAGACTGAGGACCCAATTCCGGTTTGGAATAACAACTGCAATTCATCGTTCGAGGTCATGATTCCAGTCTGAGAACCGTATTCCGATTTGAAATCCCATTTGCAGTTCAAGGCTTGGTGTCACAGTTCAAGTCTTATGCCAAAATTCCCGTTTGGAATCACAACTGCAATTCAAGGCTCGAGGTCATAAATACAGTCTGAGGTCACAATTCCTGTTGGAATCACAATTGCAGTTCAAGGCTTGATTTCACAATTCTGGTTTGGAATAACAATAACCGTTCAAGGCTTGATGTCAGAATTTCAGTTTGGAATAACAACTGCCGTTCAAGGCTCGAGGTCACAATTCCAGTCTGAGTTCAGAATTCCTGTTTGGAATCACAATTGCAATTCAAGGCTCGATGTTTCAATTCTAGTCTGAAGCCCCAATACCGCTTTGGAATCACAACCAAAATTCAAGGCTCGAAGTCAAAACTGCAGTCTGAGGACCCAATACCGGTTTGGAATCAGTACTGCAGCTCAAGGCTCAGGGTCACAGTTCAAGTCTTAGGCCAAAATTCCCATTTGGAATCACAACTGCAAATCAAGGTTCGAGGTCACAATTACAGTTTGAAATCACAATAGCAGTTCAGGGAATCCGGTGACAATTACTGTCTGAGGTCATAATTTCTGTTTGGAATCACAATTGCAGTTCAAAGCTCTCTGCCACAATTCCTGTCTGAGGTCACAATTCCTGTTTGGAATCACAATGGCAGTTCAAGGCTCGAGGTCTTAGTTCCAGTCTGAGGTCCCGATATCGGTTTGGTATCACAACTGCAGCTGAAGTCTCTAGGTGACAAATTCAGTGTGTGGTCACAAATCCCGTTTGGAATCATATTTGCAGTTCAAGGCTCGAGATCACAATTCCAGTCTGAGGCCATAATTCCCGTTTGTAATCACTACTGCTGTTCATGTCTCCAGGTCAGGATTCCAGTCTGAGGACCCAATTCCGATTTGAAATCACAATTGCAGTTCAAGGCTCGAGGTCACAAATCCAGTCTGAGGTCACAATTCCTGTTTAGAATCACAATTGCATTTCTAGGCTCGAGGTCTCAATTCCCGTCTGAGGCCCAAATACTGCTTTGGAATCACAAGAAATATTGAAGGCTCGAGGTCATAAATCCACTCTGAGGTCACAATTCCTGTTGGAATCACAATTGCAGTTCAAGGCTTGAGTTCACAATCCCGATTTGGAATCACAATTGCATTTCAAGTCTTGAGGTCACAATTCCTGTTTGAAATCACAATTGCAGTTCAAGGCTTGAGTTCACAATTCCGGTTTGGAATAAAAATTGCATTTTAAGTCTTGAGGTCAAAATTCCAGTTTGAAATCACATTTGCATTTTAAGTCTTGAGGCCAGAATTCCAGTATGAGGACACAATTCCTGTTTGGAATCACAATTGATGTTCAAGGCTTGAGCTCATAATTCCAGTCTGCGGTCATGAATCTCGTTTTGAATCACAATAGATGTTCAAGGCTCAACATCACAATTCCTGTCTGAGGCCCCAAAACCTGGCAGGAAACACTACTAAAGTTCAAGGCTCCAAGACACAACTGCAGTCTGAGGACTCAATACCGGTTTGGTATCTCAACTGCAGCTCAAGGCTCGGGATCACAATTGCAGTCTGATGCCACAAATCCCGTTTGTTATCACAATGGCAGTACAAGACAAGAGGTCACGATTCCAGTCTGAGGACCCAATTCCGGTTTGGAATAACAACTGGTATTCATCGTTCGAGGTCATGATTACAGTTTGAGGCCGCAGTTTTGCTTTGGAATCACAATTAAATTTCAAGGCCCGAAGTATCTGTTCCAGTCTGAGGTCCCAATACCGGTTCTGAATCCTAACTGTTCTTCATGGCCCGAGGTCACGATTCCAGTCTGAGGACTCAATTCCGGTTTGGTATCACAACTGCAGCTTAAGGCTCAGGGTCACAATTCCAGTCTGAGGCCACAATTCACGTATGGAATCACAACTGCTCTTCATGTCTCGGGGTCACGATTCCAGTCTGAGGACCCAATTCCGATTTGGAATAACAACTGTTATTCATCGTTCGAGTTCATGATTCCAGTCTGAGGACCCAATTCCTATTTGGAATCCCAATTGCAGTTCAAGGCTCGAAGTCACAATTCCAATCTGAGGCCAAAATTCCTGTTTGGAATCACAACTGCAATTCAAGGCTCGAAGACACAACTGCAGTCTGAGGACCCAATACCGGTTTGGAATCAGTACTGCAGCTCAAGGCTCGGGGTCACAAATACAGTCTGAGGCCACAATTCCCGTTTGGAATCACAACCGCAATTCAAGGCTCGAGGTCAAAATTCCAGACTGAGGTCAGAATTCTGTTTTGGAATCAAAATTGCAGTTCGAGGCTCGAGGTCTCGATTCCAGTCTGAGGTCACAATTCCGGTATGGAATAACAACTGCTATTCATCATTCGAGGTCATGATTCCAGTCTGAGGCCGCAATTCCACTTTTTAATCACAACTAAATTTTAAGGCTTGAAGTCCCAGTTCCAATCTGAGGTCCCAATACCGGTTCTGAATCGTAACTGCTCTTCATTGCCCGAGGTCACGATTCCAGTCTGAGGATTCAGTTCTGGTTTGGTATCACAACTGCAGCTTAAGGCTCGGGGCCACAATTCCAGTCTGAGGCTACAATTCCCATTTGGAATTACGACTGCTGTTCATGTCTCTAGGTCACGATTCCAGACTGAGGACCCAATTCCGGTTTGGAATAACAACTGCAATTCATCGTTCAAGGTCATATTTCCAGTCTGAGAACCCTATTCCGATTTGAAATCCCATTTGCAGTTCAAGGCTCTGTGTCACAGTTCAAGTCTTATGCCAAAATTCCCGTTTGGAATCACAACTGCAATTCAAGGCTCGAGGTCATAAATACAGTCTGAGGTCACAATTCCTGTTGGAATCACAATTGCAGTTCAAGGCTTGATTTCACAATTCTGGTTTGGAATAACAATAACCGTTCAAGGCTTGATGTCAGAATTTCAGTTTGGAATAACAACTGCCGTTCAAGGCTCGAGGTCACAATTCCAGTCTGAGTTCAGAATTCCTGTTTGGAATCACAATTGCAATTCAAGGCTCGATGTTTCAATTCTAGTCTGAAGCCCCAATACCGCTTTGGAATCACAACCAAAATTCAAGGCTCGAAGTCAAAACTGCAGTCTGAGGACCCAATACCGGTTTGGAATCAGTACTGCAGCTCAAGGCTCAGGGTCACAGTTCAAGTCTTAGGCCAAAATTCCCATTTGGAATCACAACTGCAAATCAAGGTTCGAGGTCACAATTACAGTTTGAAATCACAATAGCAGTTCAGGGAATCCGGTGACAATTACTGTCTGAGGTCATAATTTCTGTTTGGAATCACAATTGCAGTTCAAAGCTCTCTGCCACAATTCCTGTCTGAGGTCACAATTCCTGTTTGGAATCACAATGGCAGTTCAAGGCTCGAGGTCTTAGTTCCAGTCTGAGGTCCCGATATCGGTTTGGTATCACAACTGCAGCTGAAGTCTCTAGGTGACAAATTCAGTGTGTGGTCACAATTCCGCTTTGGAATCACAACTTAATTTCAAGGTTTGAAGTCACAGTTCCAGTCTGAGGTCCCAATTCCGGCTCTGAATCGTAACTGCTCTACATTGCTCGAGGTGACGATTCCAGTCTGAAGACTCAATTCCGGTATGGTATCACAACTGCAGCTCAAGCCTAGTTGTCACATTTCCAGTCTGAGGCCACGATTCCTGTTTGGAATCACAACTGCTATTCCTGTCTCGAGATCACAATTCCAGTCTGAGGCCACAATTCCCGTTTGGAATCAGTACTGCAGATCATGGCTAGGAGTCACAATTCCAGTCTGAGGCCCCAATTCCCAGTTGGACTCACAACTGCCGGTCAAGGCTCGAGGTCACAATTCCAGTCTGAGGTCACAAGTCCTGTTTGGAATCACAACTGGAGTTCAAGGCTCGAGGTCACAATTACAGTTTGGAATCACAATAGCAGTTCATAGAATGAGGTCACAATTACTCTCTGAGGTCAAAGTTTCTGTTTGGAATCACAATTGCAGTTCAAAGTTCGAGGTCTCAATTCCAGTCTGCCGTCACAATTCCGGTTTGGAATCAGAAGTGCTGTTCAAGTCTCGGGGTCACCATTCCAGTCTGAGGCCACAATTCCCGTTTGGAATCACAACTGCTGATCCTGTCTCGAGGTCACGATTCCAGTCTTAGGTCACAATTCCAGTTTGGAATCACAATTGCAGTACGAGGCTGGAGAACACAATTCCTGTCTGAGGTCCCAATATCGGTTTGGTATCACAACTGCAGCTCAAATCTCTAGGTCACAAATTCAGTGTGTGGTCACAAATCCCGTTTGGAATCACATTTGCAGTTCTAGGGTGAATATCACAATTTCAGTCTGAGCCCCCAATTCCGTTTTGTAATCACAACTGCTGTTCATGTCTCGAGGTCACAATTCCAGTTTGGTATCACAGATGCAGCACAAGGCTCAGGGTCACAATTCAAGTCTGAGGCCACAATTCCGCTTTGGAATCACAACTTAATTTCAAGGTTCGAAGTCACAGTTCCAGTCTGAGGTCCCAATTCCGGCTCTGAATCGTAACTGCTCTACATTGCTCGAGGTGATGATTCCAGTCTGAAGACTCAATTCCGGTATGGTATCACAACTGCAGCTCAAGCCTAGTTGTCACATTTCCAGTCTGAGGCCACGATTCCTGTTTGGAATCACAACTGCTATTCCTGTCTCGAGATCACAATTCCAGTCTGAGGCCCCAATTCCTGTTTGGAATCAGTACTGCAGTTCAAGGCTCGAGCTCACTATTACAGTTTGGAATCACAATAGGAGTTCATGGAATGAGGTCACAATTACTCTCTGAGGTCATAATTTCTGTTTGGAATCACAATTGCAGTTCAAAGCTCGACGTCTCAATTCCAGACTGCGGTCACAATTCCGGTTTGGAATCACAATTGCAGTTCAAGGCTTGAGATAACAATGCCAGACTGAGGCCACAATTCCGCTTTGGAATCACAAGTGCAGCCCAAGGCTCGGGGTCACAATTCCAGTCTGAGGCCACAATTCCCGTTTGGAATCACAACTGCTGATCCTGTCTCGAGGTCACGATTCCAGTCTGAGGACCCAATTCCGATTTGAAATCACAATGGCAGTTCAAGGCTCGAGATCACAATTCCAGTCTGAGCCCCCAATTCCGTGTTGGAATCACAACTGATGTTCATGTCTCGAGATCACGATTCCAGTCTGAGGACCCAATTCCGGTTTGGTATCACAAATGCAGCACAAGGCTCAGGGTCACAATTTCAAGTCTGAGGCCACAATTCCGCTTTGGAATCACAACTTAATTTCAAGGTTCGAAGTCACAGTTCCAGTCTGAGGTCCCAATTCCGGCTCTGAATCGTAACTGCTCTACATTGCTCGAGGTGACGATTCCAGTCTGAAGACTCAATTCCGGTATGGTATCACAACTGCAGCTCAAGCCTAGTTGTCACATTTCCAGTCTGAGGCCACGATTCCTGTTTGGAATCACAACTGCTATTCCTGTCTCGAGATCACAATTCCAGTCTGAGGCCACAATTCCCGTTTGGAATCAGTACTGCAGATCATGGCTAGGAGTCACAATTCCAGTCTGAGGCCCCAATTCCCAGTTGGACTCACAACTGCCGGTCAAGGCTCGAGGTCACAATTCCAGTCTGAGGTCACAAGTCCTGTTTGGAATCACAACTGGAGTTCAAGGCTCGAGGTCACAATTACAGTTTGGAATCACAATAGCAGTTCATAGAATGAGGTCACAATTACTCTCTGAGGTCAAAGTTTCTGTTTGGAATCACAATTGCAGTTCAAAGTTCGAGGTCTCAATTCCAGTCTGCCGTCACAATTCCGGTTTGGAATCAGAAGTGCTGTTCAAGTCTCGGGGTCACCATTCCAGTCTGAGGCCACAATTCCCGTTTGGAATCACAACTGCTGATCCTGTCTCGAGGTCACGATTCCAGTCTTAGGTCACAATTCCAGTTTGGAATCACAATTGCAGTACGAGGCTGGAGAACACAATTCCTGTCTGAGGTCCCGATATCGGTTTGGTTCCACAACTGCAGCTCAAATCTCTAGGTCACAAATTCAGTGTGTGGTCACTAATCCCGTTTGGAATCACATTTACAATTCAAGGGTCGAGATCACAATTCCAGTCTGAGGCCTCAATTCCCGTTTGGAATCACGACTGAAGCTCAAGGCTCGGAGTCACAGTTCTAGTCTGAGGCCACAATTCCCGTTTGGAATTACAACTGCTATTCAAGCCTCGAGGTCACAATTCCGGTTTGGAATCACAATTGCAGTTCAAGGCTTGATTTCACAATTCCGGTTTGGAATCACAATGGCATTTCAAGGCCCGAGATCACAATTCCAGTTTCAAATCACATTTGCATTTTAAGTCATGAGGCCACAATTCCAGTATGAGGACACAATTCCTGTTTGGAATCACAACTGATCTTCAAGGCTTGAGCTCACAATTGCAGTCAGAGTTCATGAATCCTGTTTGGTATCACAAATACATTTCAAGTCTCGAGATCACAATTCCAGTCTTAGGCCCCAAATCCTGTCAGGAAACACTACTAAAGTTCAAGGCTCGAAGACACAATTGCAGTCTGAGGACCCAATACCGGTTTGGTATCAAAACCACAGCTCAAGGCTCGGGGTCACAAATCCAGTCTGAGGTCACAATTGCGGTTTGGTATCAGAACTGCAGCTCAAATCTCTAGGTCACAAATGCAGTGTGTGGTCACAAATCCCGTTTGGAATCACATTTGCAGTTCAAGGGTCGAGATCACAATTCCAGTCTGAGCCCCCAATTCCAGTCTGAGGACCCAATTCCGGTTTGGTATCACAGATGCAGCACAAGGCTCAGGGTCACAATTCCAGTCTGAGGACCCAATTCCGATTTGGAATCACAACTTAATTTCAAGGTTCGTAGTCACAGTTCCAGTTTGAGGTCCCAATTCTGGCTCTGAATCGCAACTGCTCTACATTGCTCGAGGTGACGATTCCAGTCTGAAGACTCAATTCCGGTATGGTGTCACAACTGCAGCTCAAGCCTAGTTGTCACATTTCCAGTCTGAGGCCACGATTCCCGTTTGGAATCACAACTGCTATTCCTGTCTCGAGATCACAATTCCAGTCTGAGGCCCCAATTCCTGTTTGGAATCAGTACTGCAGTTCAAGGCTCGAGCTCACTATTACAGTTTGGAATCACAATAGGAGTTCATGGAATGAGGTCACAATTCCAGTCTGAGGCCACAATTCCCGTTTGGAATCACAACTGCTATTCAAGGCTTGAGTTCACAATTCCAATTTGGAATCACAATTGCATTTCAAGGCTTGAGTTCACAATTCCAGTTTCAAATCACATTTGCATTTTAAGTCATGAGGCCACAATTCCAGTATGAGGACACAATTCCTGTTTGGAATCACAATTGATGTTCAAGCCTCGAGGTCACAATTCCAGTCTGAGGCCACAATACGGCTTTGGAATCACAACTAAAATTCAAGGCTCGAAGTCACAACTGCAGTCTGAGGACGCAATAGCTGTTTGGAATCAGTACTGCAGCTCAAGGCTCTGGGGTCATAGTTCCAGTCTGAGGCCACAATTCCCGTTTGGAATCACAACTGCAATTCAAGGCTCGAGGTCACAATTACAGTTCGGAATCACAACTGCTATTCAAGGCTCGAGGTCACAATTCTAGTCTGAGGTCACAATTCCGGTTTGGAATCATATTAGCAGTTCAAGGCTTGATTTCACAATTCCGGTTTGAAATAACAATTGCATTTCAAGGCTTGAGGTCACAATTCCAGTTTGAAATCACATTTGCATTTTAAGTCTTGAGGCCACAATTCCAGTATGAGGATAGAATTCATGTTGGGAATCACGATTGATGTTCAATGCTCGAGGTCACAATTCCAGTCAGAGTTCATGAATCCTGTTTGGAATCACAATTGCATTTCAACTCTCAAGATCACAATTCCAGTCTTAGGCCCCAAATCCTGTCAGGAAACACTACTAAAGTTCAAGGCTCGAAGACACGATTCTAGTCTGATGACCCTATACTGGTTTGGAATCACAAGTGCAGCCCAAGGCTCGGGGTCACAATTCCAGTCTGAGGCCACAATTCCCGTTTGGAATCACAACTGCTGATCCTGTCTCGAGGTCACGATTCCAGTCTGAGGACCCAATTCCGATTTGAAATCACAATGGCAGTTCAAGGCTCGAGATCACAATTCCAGTCTGAGCCCCCAATTCCGTGTTGGAATCACAACTGATGTTCATGTCTCGAGATCACGATTCCAGTCTGAGGACCCAATTCCGGTTTGGTATCACAAATGCAGCACAAGGCTCAGGGTCACAATTTCAAGTCTGAGGCCACAATTCCGCTTTGGAATCACAACTTAATTTCAAGGTTTGAAGTCACAGTTCCAGTCTGAGGTCCCAATTCCGGCTCTGAATCGTAACTGCTCTACATTGCTCGAGGTGACGATTCCAGTCTGAAGACTCAATTCCGGTATGGTATCACAACTGCAGCTCAAGCCTAGTTGTCACATTTCCAGTCTGAGGCCACGATTCCTGTTTGGAATCACAACTGCTATTCCTGTCTCGAGATCACAATTCCAGTCTGAGGCCACAATTCCCGTTTGGAATCAGTACTGCAGATCATGGCTAGGAGTCACAATTCCAGTCTGAGGCCCCAATTCCCAGTTGGACTCACAACTGCCGGTCAAGGCTCGAGGTCACAATTCCAGTCTGAGGTCACAAGTCCTGTTTGGAATCACAACTGGAGTTCAAGGCTCGAGGTCACAATTACAGTTTGGAATCACAATAGCAGTTCATAGAATGAGGTCACAATTACTCTCTGAGGTCAAAGTTTCTGTTTGGAATCACAATTGCAGTTCAAAGTTCGAGGTCTCAATTCCAGTCTGCCGTCACAATTCCGGTTTGGAATCAGAAGTGCTGTTCAAGTCTCAGGGTCACCATTCCAGTCTGAGGCCACAATTCCCGTTTGGAATCACAACTGCTGATCCTGTCTCGAGGTCACGATTCCAGTCTTAGGTCACAATTCCAGTTTGGAATCACAATTGCAGTACGAGGCTGGAGAACACAATTCCTGTCTGAGGTCCCAATATCGGTTTGGTATCACAACTGCAGCTCAAATCTCTAGGTCACAAATTCAGTGTGTGGTCACAAATCCCGTTTGGAATCACATTTGCAGTTCTAGGGTGAATATCACAATTTCAGTCTGAGCCCCCAATTCCGTTTTGTAATCACAACTGCTGTTCATGTCTCGAGGTCACAATTCCAGTCTGAAGACCCAATTCCGGTTTGGTATCACAGATGCAGCACAAGGCTCAGGGTCACAATTCAAGTCTGAGGCCACAATTCCGCTTTGGAATCACAACTTAATTTCAAGGTTCGAAGTCACAGTTCCAGTCTGAGGTCCCAATTCCGGCTCTGAATCGTAACTGCTCTACATTGCTCGAGGTGATGATTCCAGTCTGAAGACTCAATTCCGGTATGGTATCACAACTGCAGCTCAAGCCTAGTTGTCACATTTCCAGTCTGAGGCCACGATTCCCGTTTGGAATCACAACTGCTATTCCTGTCTCGAGATCACAATTCCAGTCTGAGGCCCCAATTCCTGTTTGGAATCAGTACTGCAGTTCAAGGCTCGAGCTCACTATTACAGTTTGGAATCACAATAGGAGTTCATGGAATGAGGTCACAATTCCAGTCTGAGGTCATAATTTCTGTTTGGAATCACAATTGCAGTTCAAAGCTCGACGTCTCAATTCCAGACTGCGGTCACAATTCCGGTTTGGAATCACAATTGCAGTTCAAGGCTTGAGATCACAATTCCAGTCTGAGGCCACAATTCCCGTTTGGAATCACAACTGCTATTCAAGGCTTGAGTTCACAATTCCAATTTGGAATCACAATTGCAGTTCAAGGCTTGAGTTCACAATTCCAGTTTCAAATCACATTTGCATTTTAAGTCATGAGGCCACAATTCCAGTATGAGGACACAATTCCTGTTTGGAATCACAATTGATGTTCAAGCCTCGAGGTCACAATTCCAGTCTGAGGCCACAATACGGCTTTGGAATCACAACTAAAATTCAAGGCTCGAAGTCACAACTGCAGTCTGAGGACGCAATAGCTGTTTGGAATCAGTACTGCAGCTCAAGGCTCCGGGGTCATAGTTCCAGTCTGAGGCCACAATTCCCGTTTGGAATCACAACTGCAATTCAAGGCTCGAGGTCACAATTACAGTTCGGAATCACAACTGCTATTCAAGGCTCGAGGTCACAATTCTAGTCTGAGGTCACAATTCCGGTTTGGAATCATATTAGCAGTTCAAGGCTTGATTTCACAATTCCGGTTTGAAATAACAATTGCATTTCAAGGCTTGAGGTCACAATTCCAGTTTGAAATCACATTTGCATTTTAAGTCTTGAGGCCACAATTCCAGTATGAGGATAGAATTCATGTTGGGAATCACGATTGATGTTCAATGCTCGAGGTCACAATTCCAGTCAGAGTTCATGAATCCTGTTTGGAATCACAATTGCATTTCAACTCTCAAGATCACAATTCCAGTCTTAGGCCCCAAATCCTGTCAGGAAACACTACTAAAGTTCAAGGCTCGAAGACACGATTCTAGTCTGATGACCCTATACTGGTTTGGAATCACAAGTGCAGCCCAAGGCTCGGGGTCACAATTCCAGTCTGAGGCCACAATTCCCGTTTGGAATCACAACTGCTGATCCTGTCTCGAGGTCACGATTCCAGTCTGAGGACCCAATTCCGATTTGAAATCACAATGGCAGTTCAAGGCTCGAGATCACAATTCCAGTCTGAGCCCCCAATTCCGTGTTGGAATCACAACTGATGTTCATGTCTCGAGATCACGATTCCAGTCTGAGGACCCAATTCCGGTTTGGTATCACAAATGCAGCACAAGGCTCAGGGTCACAATTTCAAGTCTGAGGCCACAATTCCGCTTTGGAATCACAACTTAATTTCAAGGTTTGAAGTCACAGTTCCAGTCTGAGGTCCCAATTCCGGCTCTGAATCGTAACTGCTCTACATTGCTCAAGGTGACGATTCCAGTCTGAAGACTCAATTCCGGTATGGTATCACAACTGCAGCTCAAGCCTAGTTGTCACATTTCCAGTCTGAGGCCACGATTCCTGTTTGGAATCACAACTGCTATTCCTGTCTCGAGATCACAATTCCAGTCTGAGGCCACAATTCCCGTTTGGAATCAGTACTGCAGATCATGGCTAGGAGTCACAATTCCAGTCTGAGGCCCCAATTCCCAGTTGGACTCACAACTGCCGGTCAAGGCTCGAGGTCACAATTCCAGTCTGAGGTCACAAGTCCTGTTTGGAATCACAACTGGAGTTCAAGGCTCGAGGTCACAATTACAGTTTGGAATCACAATAGCAGTTCATAGAATGAGGTCACAATTACTCTCTGAGGTCAAAGTTTCTGTTTGGAATCACAATTGCAGTTCAAAGTTCGAGGTCTCAATTCCAGTCTGCCGTCACAATTCCGGTTTGGAATCAGAAGTGCTGTTCAAGTCTCGGGGTCACCATTCCAGTCTGAGGCCACAATTCCCGTTTGGAATCACAACTGCTGATCCTGTCTCGAGGTCACGATTCCAGTCTTAGGTCACAATTCCAGTTTGGAATCACAATTGCAGTACGAGGCTGGAGAACACAATTCCTGTCTGAGGTCCCAATATCGGTTTGGTATCACAACTGCAGCTCAAATCTCTAGGTCACAAATTCAGTGTGTGGTCACAAATCCCGTTTGGAATCACATTTGCAGTTCTAGGGTGAATATCACAATTTCAGTCTGAGCCCCCAATTCCGTTTTGTAATCACAACTGCTGTTCATGTCTCGAGGTCACAATTCCAGTCTGAAGACCCAATTCCGGTTTGGTATCACAGATGCAGCACAAGGCTCAGGGTCACAATTCAAGTCTGAGGCCACAATTCCGCTTTGGAATCACAACTTAATTTCAAGGTTCGTAGTCACAGTTCCAGTTTGAGGTCCCAATTCCGGCTCTGAATCATAACTGCTCTACATTGCTCGAGGTGATGATTCCAGTCTGAAGACTCTATTCCGGTATGGTATCACAACTGCAGCTCAAGCCTAGTTGTCACATTTCCAGTCTGAGGCCACGATTCCCGTTTGGAATCACAACTGCTATTCCTGTCTCGAGATCACAATTCCAGTCTGAGGCCCCAATTCCTGTTTGGAATCAGTACTGCAGTTCAAGGCTCGAGCTCACTATTACAGTTTGGAATCACAATAGGAGTTCATGGAATGAGGTCACAATTCCAGTCTGAGGTCATAATTTCTGTTTGGAATCACAATTGCAGTTCAAAGCTCGACGTCTCAATTCCAGACTGCGGTCACAATTCCGGTTTGGAATCACAATTGCAGTTCAAGGCTTGAGATCACAATTCCAGTCTGAGGCCACAATTCCCGTTTGGAATCACAACTGCTATTCAAGGCTTGAGTTCACAATTCCAATTTGGAATCACAATTGCAGTTCAAGGCTTGAGTTCACAATTCCAGTTTCAAATCACATTTGCATTTTAAGTCATGAGGCCACAATTCCAGTATGAGGACACAATTCCTGTTTGGAGTCACAATTGATGTTCAAGCCTCGAGGTCACAATTCCAGTCTGAGGCCACAATACGGCTTTGGAATCACAACTAAAATTCAAGGCTCGAAGTCACAACTGCAGTCTGAGGACGCAATAGCTGTTTGGAATCAGTACTGCAGCTCAAGGCTCTGGGGTCATAGTTCCAGTCTGAGGCCACAATTCCCGTTTGGAATCACAACTGCAATTCAAGGCTTGAGGTCACAATTACAGTTCGGAATCACAACTGCTATTCAAGGCTCGAGGTCACAATTCTAGTCTGAGGTCACAATTCCGGTTTGGAATCATATTAGCAGTTCAAGGCTTGATTTCACAATTCCGGTTTGAAATAACAATTGCATTTCAAGGCTTGAGGTCACAATTCCAGTTTGAAATCACATTTGCATTTTAAGTCTTGAGGCCACAATTCCAGTATGAGGATAGAATTCATGTTGGGAATCACGATTGATGTTCAATGCTCGAGGTCACAATTCCAGTCAGAGTTCATGAATCCTGTTTGGAATCACAATTGCATTTCAACTCTCAAGATCACAATTCCAGTCTTAGGCCCCAAATCCTGTCAGGAAACACTACTAAAGTTCAAGGCTCGAAGACACGATTCTAGTCTGATGACCCTATACTGGTTTGGAATCACAAGTGCAGCCCAAGGCTCGGGGTCACAATTCCAGTCTGAGGCCACAATTCCCGTTTGGAATCACAACTGCTGATCCTGTCTCGAGGTCACGATTCCAGTCTGAGGACCCAATTCCGATTTGAAATCACAATGGCAGTTCAAGGCTCGAGATCACAATTCCAGTCTGAGCCCCCAATTCCGTGTTGGAATCACAACTGATGTTCATGTCTCGAGATCACGATTCCAGTCTGAGGACCCAATTCCGGTTTGGTATCACAAATGCAGCACAAGGCTCAGGGTCACAATTTCAAGTCTGAGGCCACAATTCCGCTTTGGAATCACAACTTAATTTCAAGGTTTGAAGTCACAGTTCCAGTCTGAGGTCCCAATTCCGGCTCTGAATCGTAACTGCTCTACATTGCTCGAGGTGACGATTCCAGTCTGAAGACTCAATTCCAGTATGGTATCACAACTGCAGCTCAAGCCTAGTTGTCACATTTCCAGTCTGAGGCCACGATTCCTGTTTGGAATCACAACTGCTATTCCTGTCTCGAGATCACAATTCCAGTCTGAGGCCACAATTCCCGTTTGGAATCAGTACTGCAGATCATGGCTAGGAGTCACAATTCCAGTCTGAGGCCCCAATTCCCAGTTGGACTCACAACTGCCGGTCAAGGCTCGAGGTCACAATTCCAGTCTGAGGTCACAAGTCCTGTTTGGAATCACAACTGGAGTTCAAGGCTCGAGGTCACAATTACAGTTTGGAATCACAATAGCAGTTCATAGAATGAGGTCACAATTACTCTCTGAGGTCAAAGTTTCTGTTTGGAATCACAATTGCAGTTCAAAGTTCGAGGTCTCAATTCCAGTCTGCCGTCACAATTCCGGTTTGGAATCAGAAGTGCTGTTCAAGTCTCGGGGTCACCATTCCAGTCTGAGGCCACAATTCCCGTTTGGAATCACAACTGCTGATCCTGTCTCGAGGTCACGATTCCAGTCTTAGGTCACAATTCCAGTTTGGAATCACAATTGCAGTACGAGGCTGGAGAACACAATTCCTGTCTGAGGTCCCAATATCGGTTTGGTATCACAACTGCAGCTCAAATCTCTAGGTCACAAATTCAGTGTGTGGTCACAAATCCCGTTTGGAATCACATTTGCAGTTCTAGGGTGAATATCACAATTTCAGTCTGAGCCCCCAATTCCGTTTTGTAATCACAACTGCTGTTCATGTCTCGAGGTCACAATTCCGGTTTGGTATCACAGATGCAGCACAAGGCTCAGGGTCACAATTCAAGTCTGAGGCCACAATTCCGCTTTGGAATCACAACTTAATTTCAAGGTTCGTAGTCACAGTTCCAGTCTGAGGTCCCAATTCCGGCTCTGAATCGTAACTGCTCTACATTGCTCGAGGTGATGATTCCAGTCTGAAGACTCAATTCCGGTATGGTATCACAACTGCAGCTCAAGCCTAGTTGTCACATTTCCAGTCTGAGGCCACGATTCCCGTTTGGAATCACAACTGCTATTCCTGTCTCGAGATCACAATTCCAGTCTGAGGCCCCAATTCCTGTTTGGAATCAGTACTGCAGTTCAAGGCTCGAGCTCACTATTACAGTTTGGAATCACAATAGGAGTTCATGGAATGAGGTCACAATTCCAGTCTGAGGTCATAATTTCTGTTTGGAATCACAATTGCAGTTCAAAGCTCGACGTCTCAATTCCAGACTGCGGTCACAATTCCGGTTTGGAATCACAATTGCAGTTCAAGGCTTGAGATCACAATTCCAGTCTGAGGCCACAATTCCCGTTTGGAATCACAACTGCTATTCAAGGCTTGAGTTCACAATTCCAATTTGGAATCACAATTGCAGTTCAAGGCTTGAGTTCACAATTCCAGTTTCAAATCACATTTGCATTTTAAGTCATGAGGCCACAATTCCAGTATGAGGACACAATTCCTGTTTGGAGTCACAATTGATGTTCAAGCCTCGAGGTCACAATTCCAGTCTGAGGCCACAATACGGCTTTGGAATCACAACTAAAATTCAAGGCTCGAAGTCACAACTGCAGTCTGAGGACGCAATAGCTGTTTGGAATCAGTACTGCAGCTCAAGGCTCCGGGGTCATAGTTCCAGTCTGAGGCCACAATTCCCGTTTGGAATCACAACTGCAATTCAAGGCTCGAGGTCACAATTACAGTTCGGAATCACAACTGCTATTCAAGGCTCGAGGTCACAATTCTAGTCTGAGGTCACAATTCCGGTTTGGAATCATATTAGCAGTTCAAGGCTTGATTTCACAATTCCGGTTTGAAATAACAATTGCATTTCAAGGCTTGAGGTCACAATTCCAGTTTGAAATCACATTTGCATTTTAAGTCTTGAGGCCACAATTCCAGTATGAGGATAGAATTCATGTTGGGAATCACGATTGATGTTCAATGCTCGAGGTCACAATTCCAGTCAGAGTTCATGAATCCTGTTTGGAATCACAATTGCATTTCAACTCTCAAGATCACAATTCCAGTCTTAGGCCCCAAATCCTGTCAGGAAACACTACTAAAGTTCAAGGCTCGAAGACACGATTCTAGTCTGATGACCCTATACTGGTTTGGAATCACAAGTGCAGCCCAAGGCTCGGGGTCACAATTCCAGTCTGAGGCCACAATTCCCGTTTGGAATCACAACTGCTGATCCTGTCTCGAGGTCACGATTCCAGTCTGAGGACCCAATTCCGATTTGAAATCACAATGGCAGTTCAAGGCTCGAGATCACAATTCCAGTCTGAGCCCCCAATTCCGTGTTGGAATCACAACTGATGTTCATGTCTCGAGATCACGATTCCAGTCTGAGGACCCAATTCCGGTTTGGTATCACAAATGCAGCACATGGCTCAGGGTCACAATTTCAAGTCTGAGGCCACAATTCCGCTTTGGAATCACAACTTAATTTCAAGGTTTGAAGTCACAGTTCCAGTCTGTGGTCCCAATTCCGGCTCTGAATCGTAACTGCTCTACATTGCTCGAGGTGACGATTCCAGTCTGAAGACTCAATTCCAGTATGGTATCACAACTGCAGCTCAAGCCTAGTTGTCACATTTCCAGTCTGAGGCCACGATTCCTGTTTGGAATCACAACTGCTATTCCTGTCTCGAGATCACAATTCCAGTCTGAGGCCACAATTCCCGTTTGGAATCAGTACTGCAGATCATGGCTAGGAGTCACAATTCCAGTCTGAGGCCCCAATTCCCAGTTGGACTCACAACTGCCGGTCAAGGCTCAAGGTCACAATTCCAGTCTGAGGTCACAAGTCCTGTTTGGAATCACAACTGGAGTTCAAGGCTCGAGGTCACAATTACAGTTTGGAATCACAATAGCAGTTCATAGAATGAGGTCACAATTACTCTCTGAGGTCAAAGTTTCTGTTTGGAATCACAATTGCAGTTCAAAGTTCGAGGTCTCAATTCCAGTCTGCCGTCACAATGCCGGTTTGGAATCAGAAGTGCTGTTCAAGTCTCGGGGTCACCATTCCAGTCTGAGGCCACAATTCCCGTTTGGAATCACAACTGCTGATCCTGTCTCGAGGTCACGATTCCAGTCTTAGGTCACAATTCCAGTTTGGAATCACAATTGCAGTACGAGGCTGGAGAACACAATTCCTGTCTGAGGTCCCAATATCGGTTTGGTATCACAACTGCAGCTCAAATCTCTAGGTCACAAATTCAGTGTGTGGTCACAAATCCCGTTTGGAATCACATTTGCAGTTCTAGGGTGAATATCACAATTTCAGTCTGAGCCCCCAATTCCGTTTTGTAATCACAACTGCTGTTCATGTCTCGAGGTCACAATTCCAGTCTGAAGACCCAATTCCGGTTTGGTATCACAGATGCAGCACAAGGCTCAGGGTCACAATTCAAGTCTGAGGCCACAATTCCGCTTTGGAATCACAACTTAATTTCAAGGTTCGAAGTCACAGTTCAAGTCTGAGGTCCCAATTCCGGCTCTGAATCGTAACTGCTCTACATTGCTCGAGGTGACGATTCCAGTCTGAAGACTCAATTCCGGTATGGTATCACAACTGCAGCTCAAGCCTAGTTGTCACATTTCCAGTCTGAGGCCACGATTCCCGTTTGGAATCACAACTGCTATTCCTGTCTCGAGATCACAATTCCAGTCTGAGGCCCCAATTCCTGTTTGGAATCAGTACTGCAGTTCAAGGCTCGAGCTCACTATTACAGTTTGGAATCACAATAGGAGTTCATGGAATGAGGTCACAATTCCAGTCTGATGCCTCAATTCCCGTTTGGAATCACAACTGAAGCTCAAGGCTCGGAGTCACAGTTCTAGTCTGAGGCCACAATTCCCGTTTGGAATTACAACTGCTATTCAAGCCTCGAGGTCACAATTCCGGTTTGGAATCACAATTGCAGTTCAAGGCTTGATTTCACAATTCCGGTTTGGAATCACAATTGCATTTCAAGGCTGGAGAACACAATTCCAGTTTCAAATCACATTTGCATTTTAAGTCATGAGGCCACAATTCCAGTATGAGGACACAATTCCTGTTTGGAATCACAACTGATCTTCAAGGCTTGAGCTCACAATTGCAGTCAGAGTTCATGAATCCTGTTTGGTATCACAAATACATTTCAAGTCTCGAGATCACAATTCCAGTCTTAGGCCCCAAATCCTGTCAGGAAACACTACTAAAGTTCAAGGCTCGAAGACACAATTGCAGTCTGAGGACACAATACCGGTTTGGTATCAAAACCGCAGCTCAAGGCTCGGGGTCACAAATCCAGTCTGAGGTCACAATTGCGGTTTGGTATCAGAACTGCAGCTCAAATCTCTAGGTCACAAATGCAGTGTGTGGTCACAAATCCCGTTTGGAATCACATTTGCAGTTCAAGGGACGAGATCACAATTCCAGTCTGAGCCCCCAATTCCAGTCTGAAGACTCAATTCCGGTTTGGTATCACAACTGCAGCTCAAGCCTAGTTGTCACATTTCCAGTCTGAGGCCACGATTCCCGTTTGGAATCACAACTGCTATTCCTGTCTCGAGATCACAATTCCAGTCTGAGGCCCCAATTCCTGTTTGGAATCAGTACTGCAGTTCAAGGCTCGAGCTCACTATTACAGTTTGGAATCACAATAGGAGTTCATGGAATGAGGTCACAATTACTCTCTGAGGTCATAATTTCTGTTTGGAATCACAATTGCAGTTCAAAGCTCGACGTCTCAATTCCAGACTGCGGTCACAATTCCGGTTTGGAATCACAATTGCAGTTCAAGGCTTGAGATCACAATGCCAGACTGAGGTCACAATTGCGGTTTGGTATCAGAACTGCAGCTCAAATCTCTAGGTCACAAATGCAGTGTGTGGTCACAAATCCCGTTTGGAATCACATTTGCAGTTCAAGGGTCGAGATCACAATTCCAGTCTGAGCCCCCAATTCCAGTCTGAGGACCCAATTCCGGTTTGGTATCACAGATGCAGCACAAGGCTCAGGGTCACAATTCCAGTCTGAGGACCCAATTCCGATTTGGAATCACAACTTAATTTCAAGGTTCGTAGTCACAGTTCCAGTTTGAGGTCCCAATTCCGGCTCTGAATCGCAACTGCTCTACATTGCTCGAGGTGACGATTCCAGTCTGAAGACTCAATTCCGGTATGGTATCACAACTGCAGCTCAAGCCTAGTTGTCACATTTCCAATCTGAGGCCACGATTCCCGTTTGGAATCACAACTGCTATTCCTGTCTCGAGATCACAATTCCAGTCTGAGGCCCCAATTCCTGTTTGGAATCAGTACTGCAGTTCAAGGCTCGAGCTCACTATTACAGTTTGGAATCACAATAGGAGTTCATGGAATGAGGTCACAATTTCAGTCTGAGGCCCCAGTTCCTGTTTGAAATCCAATTGTAGTTCAAGTCTCGAGGTCACAAATCCAGTCTGCGGTCACAATTCTTGTTTGGAATCAAAATTGCAGTTCAAGGCTCGAGATCACAATTCCAGTCTGAGGCCACAATTCCCGTTTGGAATCACAACTGCTATTCAAGGCTTGAGTTCACAATTCCAATTTGGAATCACAATTGCAGTTCAAGGCTTGAGTTCACAATTCCAGTTTCAAATCACATTTGCATTTTAAGTCATGAGGCCACAATTCCAGTATGAGGACACAATTCCTGTTTGGAATCACAATTGATGTTCAAGCCTCGAGGTCACAATTCCAGTCTGAGGCCACAATACGGCTTTGGAATCACAACTAAAATTCAAGGCTCGAAGTCACAACTGCAGTCTGAGGACGCAATAGCTGTTTGGAATCAGTACTGCAGCTCAAGGCTCCGGGGTCATAGTTCCAGTCTGAGGCCACAATTCCCGTTTGGAATCACAACTGCAATTCAAGGCTCGAGGTCACAATTACAGTTCGGAATCACAACTGCTATTCAAGGCTCGAGGTCACAATTCTAGTCTGAGGTCACAATTCCGGTTTGGAATCATATTAGCAGTTCAAGGCTTGATTTCACAATTCCGGTTTGAAATAACAATTGCATTTCAAGGCTTGAGGTCACAATTCCAGTTTGAAATCACATTTGCATTTTAAGTCTTGAGGCCACAATTCCAGTATGAGGATAGAATTCATGTTGGGAATCACGGTTGATGTTCAATGCTCGAGGTCACAATTCCAGTCAGAGTTCATGAATCCTGTTTGGAATCACAATTGCATTTCAACTCTCAAGATCACAATTCCAGTCTTAGGCCCCAAATCCTGTCAGGAAACACTACTAAAGTTCAAGGCTCGAAGACACGATTCTAGTCTGATGACCCTATACTGCTTTGGAATCACAAGTGCAGCTCAAGGCTCGGGGTCACAATTCCAGTCTGAGGCCACAATTCCCGTTTGGAATCACAACTGCAGTTCAAGGATCGAGGTCACAATTACAGTTTGGATTCACAATAGCAGTTCATGGAATGAAATCACAATTCCAGTCTTAGGTCAATATTCCTGTTTGGAATCACAACTGCTATTCCTGTCTCGAGATCACAATTCCAGTCTGAGGCCCCAATTCCTGTTTGGAATCAGTACTGCAGTTCAAGGCTCGAGGTCACAATTCCTGTTTGAAATCACAATAGCAGTTCATGGAATGAGGTCACAATTACTCTCTGAGGTCATAATTTCTGTTGTGAATCACAATTGCAGTTCAAAGCTCGAGGTCTCAATTCCAGTCTGAGGCCACAATTCCCGTTTGGAATCACAATTGCAGTTCAAGGCTTGAGATCACAATGCCAGACTGAGGTCACAATTCCAGTTTGGAATCACAACTGCTGCTCAATGCTCGGGGTCACAATTCCAATCTGAGGCCACAATTCCCGTTTGGAATCACAACTGCTGATCCTGTCTCGAGGTCACGATTCCAGTCTGAGGACCCAATTCCGATTTGAAATCACAATGGCAGTTCAAGGCTCGAGATCACAATTCCAGTCTGAGCCCCCAATTCCGTGTTGGAATCACAACTGATGTTCATGTCTCGAGATCACGATTCCAGTCTGAGGACCCAATTCCGGTTTGGTATCACAAATGCAGCACAAGGCTCAGGGTCACAATTCAAGTCTGAGGCCACAATTCCGCTTTGGAATCACAACTTAATTTCAAGGTTTGAAGTCACAGTTCCAGTCTGAGGTCCCAATTCCGGCTCTGAATCGTAACTGCTCTACATTGCTCGAGGTGACGATTCCAGTCTGAAGACTCAATTCCGGTATGGTATCACAACTGCAGCTCAAGCCTAGTTGTCACATTTCCAGTCTGAGGCCACGATTCCCGTTTGGAATCACAACTGCTATTCCTGTCTCGAGATCACAATTCCAGTCTGAGGCCCCAATTCCTGTTTGGAATCAGTACTGCAGTTCAAGGCTCGAGCTCACTATTACAGTTTGGAATCACAATAGGAGTTCATGGAATGAGGTCACAATTACTCTCTGAGGTCATATTTTCTGTTTGGAATCACAATTGCAGTTCAAAGCTCGACGTCTCAATTCCAGACTGAGGTCACAAGTCCTGTTTGGAATCACAATTGCAGTTCAAGGCTTGAGATCACAGTGCCAGACTGAGGTCACAATTGCGGTTTGGTATCAGAACTGCAGCTCAAATCTCTAGGTCACAAATGCAGTGTGTGGTCACAAATCCCGTTTGGAATCACATTTGCAGTTCAAGGGTCGAGATCACAATTCCAGTCTGTGGCCCCAATTCCAGTCTGAGGACCCAATTCCGGTTTGGTATCACAGATGCAGCACAAGGCTCAGGGTCACAATTCCAGTCTGAGGACCCAATTCCGATTTGGAATCACAACTTAATTTCAAGGTTCGTAGTCACAGTTCCAGTTTGAGGTCCCAATTCCGGCTCTGAATCGTAACTGCTCTACATTGCTCGAGGTGACGATTCCAGTCTGAAGACTCAATTCCGGTATGGTATCACAACTGCAGCTCAAGCCTAGTTGTCACATTTCCAGTCTGAGGCCACGATTCCTGTTTGGAATCACAACTGCTATTCCTGTCTCGAGATCACAATTCCAGTCTGAGTCCCCAATTCCTGTTTGGAATCAGTACTGCAGATCATGGCTAGGAGTCGCAATTCCAGTCTGAGGCCCCAATTCCCAGTTGGACTCACAACTGCAGTTCAAGGCTCGAGGTCACAATTCCAGTCTGAGGCCCCAATTCCGGTTTGATTTCAGAGCTGCAGCTTAAGGTTCAGGGTCACAATTCCAGTCTGAGGTCCTGATATCGGTTTGGTTCCACAACTGCAGCTCAAATCTCTAGGTCACAAATTCAGTGTGTGGTCACTAATCCCGTTTGGAATCACATTTACAATTCAAGGGTCGAGATCACAATTCCAGTCTGAGGCCTCAATTCCCGTTTGGAATCACAACTGAAGCTCAAGGCTCGAAGTCACAGTTCTAGTCTGAGGCCACAATTCCCGTTTGGAATTACAACTGCTATTCAAGCCTCGAGGTCACAATTCCGGTTTGGAATCACAATTGCAGTTCAAGGCTTGATTTCACAATTCCGGTTTGGAATCACAATTGCATTTCAAGGCTGGAGAACACAATTCCAGTTTCAAATCACATTTGCATTTTAAGTCATGAGGCCACAATTCCAGTATGAGGACACAATTCCTGTTTGGAATCACAACTGATCTTCAAGGCTTGAGCTCACAATTGCAGTCAGAGTTCATGAATCCTGTTTGGTATTACAAATACATTTCAAGTCTCGAGATCACAATTCCAGTCTTAGGCCCCAAATCCGGTCAGGAAACACTACTAAAGTTCAAGGCTCGAAGACACAATTGCAGTCTGAGGACCCAATACCGGTTTGGTATCAAAACCGCAGCTCAAGGCTCGGGGTCACAAATCCAGTCTGAGGTCACAATTGCGGTTTGGTATCAGAACTGCAGCTCAAATCTCTAGGTCACAAATGCAGTGTGTGGTCACAAATCCCGTTTGGAATCACATTTGCAGTTCAAGGGTCGAGATCACAATTCCAGTCTGAGCCCCCAATTCCAGTCTGAGGACCCAATTCCGGTTTGGTAACACAGATGCAGCACAAGGCTCAGGGTCACAATTCCAGTCTGAGGACCCAATTCCGATTTGGAATCACAACTTAATTTCAAGGTTCGTAGTCACAGTTCCAGTTTGAGGTCCCAATTCCGGCTCTGAATCGCAACTGCTCTACATTGCTCGAGGTGACGATTCCAGTCTGAAGACTCAATTCCGGTATGGTATCACAACTGCAGCTCAAGCCTAGTTGTCACATTTCCAGTCTGAGGCCACGACTCCCGTTTGGAATCACAACTGCTATTCCTGTCTCGAGATCACAATTCCAGTCTGAGGCCCCAATTCCTGTTTGGAATCAGTACTGCAGTTCAAGGCTCGAGCTCACTATTACAGTTTGGAATCACAATAGGAGTTCATGGAATGAGGTCACAATTCCAGTCTGAGGCCCCAATTCCTGTTTGAAATCCAATTGTAGTTGAAGTCTCGAGGTCACAAATCCAGTCTGCGGTCACAATTCTTGTTTGGAATCAAAATTGCAGTTCAAGGCTCGAGATCACAATTCCAGTCTGAGGCCACAATTCCCGTTTGGAATCACAACTGCTATTCAAGGCTTGAGTTCACAATTCCAATTTGGAATCACAATTGCAGTTCAAGGCTTGAGTTCACAATTCCAGTTTCAAATCACATTTGCATTTTAAGTCACGAGGCCACAATTCCAGTATGAGGACACAATTCCTGTTTGGAGTCACAATTGATGTTCAAGCCTCGAGGTCACAATTCCAGTCTGAGGCCACAATACGGCTTTGGAATCACAACTAAAATTCAAGGCTCGAAGTCACAACTGCAGTCTGAGGACGCAATAGCTGTTTGGAATCAGTACTGCAGCTCAAGGCTCTGGGGTCATAGTTCCAGTCTGAGGCCACAATTCCCGTTTGGAATCACAACTGCAATTCAAGGCTCGAGGTCACAATTACAGTTCGGAATCACAACTGCTATTCAAGGCTCGAGGTCACAATTCTAGTCTGAGGTCACAATTCCGGTTTGGAATCATATTAGCAGTTCAAGGCTTGATTTCACAATTCCGGTTTGAAATAACAATTGCATTTCAAGGCTTGAGGTCACAATTCCAGTTTGAAATCACATTTGCATTTTAAGTCTTGAGGCCACAATTCCAGTATGAGGATAGAATTCATGTTGGGAATCACGATTGATGTTCAATGCTCGAGGTCACAATTCCAGTCAGAGTTCATGAATCCTGTTTGGAATCACAATTGCATTTCAACTCTCAAGATCACAATTCCAGTCTTAGGCCCCAAATCCTGTCAGGAAACACTACTAAAGTTCAAGGCTCGAAGACACGATTCTAGTCTGATGACCCTATACTGCTTTGGAATCACAAGTGCAGCTCAAGGCTCGGGGTCACAATTCCAGTCTGAGGCCACAATTCCCGTTTGGAATCACAACTGCAGTTCAAGGATCGAGGTCACAATTACAGTTTGGATTCACAATAGCAGTTCATGGAATGAAATCACAATTCCAGTCTTAGGTCAATATTCCTGTTTGGAATCACAACTGCTATTCCTGTCTCGAGATCACAATTCCAGTCTGAGGACCCAATTCCGGTTTGGTATCACAAATGCAGCACAAGGCTCAGGGTCACAATTCAAGTCTGAGGCCACAATTCCGCTTTGGAATCACAACTTAATTTCAAGGTTTGAAGTCACAGTTCCAGTCTGAGGTCCCAATTCTGGCTCTGAATCGTAACTGCTCTACATTGCTCGAGGTGACGATTCCAGTCTGAAGACTCAATTCCGGTATGGTATCAGGACTGCAGCTCAAGCCTAGTTGTCACATTTCCAGTCTGAGGCCACGATTCCCATTTGGAATCACAACTGCTATTCCTGTTTCGAGATAACAATTCCAGTCTGAGGCCACAATTCCTGTTTGGAATCAGTACTGCAGTTCAAGGCTCAAGGTCACAATTCCTGTTTGGAATCACAATTGCAGTTCATAGAATGAGGTCACAATTACTCTCTGAGGTCATAATTTCTGTTTGGAATCACAATTGCAGTTCAAAGCTCGAGGTCTCAATTCCAATCTGCGGTCACAATTCCGTTTTGGAATCACAATTGCAGTTCAAGGCTTGAGATCACAATGCCAGACTGAGGTCACAATTCCCGTTTGGAATCACAACTGCTGCTCAATGCTCGGGGTCACAATTCCAGTCTGAGGCCACAATTCCCGTTTGGAATCACAACTGCTATTCAAGGCTTGAGTTTACAATTCCAGTTTGGAATCACAATTGCAGTTCAAGTCTCGAGATCACAATTCCAGTCTGAGGCCCCAATTCCTGTTTGAAATCCAATTGCAGTTCAAAGGCTCGAGGTCACAAATCCAGTCTGAGGTCACAATTCTTGTTTGGAATCAAAATTGCAGTTCAAGGCTCAAGATCACAATTGCAGTCTGAGGCCACAATTCCTGTTTGGAATCACAATGGCAGTTCAAGGCTCGAGATCACAATTCCAGTCTGAGCCCCCAATTCCGTTTTGTAATCACAACTGCTGTTCATGTCTCGCGGTCACAATTCCAGTCTGAGGCCACAATTCCCGTTTGGAATCACAATGGCAGTTCAAGGCCCGAGATCACAATTCCAGTCTGAGCCCCCAATTCCGGTTTGATTTCAGAGCTGCAGCTTAAGGTTCAGGGTCACAATTCCAGTCTGAGGTCCTGATATCGGTTTGGTTCCACAACTGCAGCTCAAATCTCTAGGTCACAAATTCAGTGTGTGGTCACTAATCCCGTTTGGAATCACATTTACAATTCAAGGGTCGAGATCACAATTCCAGTCTGAGGCCCCAATTCCCGTTTGGAATCACAACTGAAGCTCAAGGCTCGGAGTCACAGTTCTAGTCTGAGGCCACAATTCCCGTTTGGAATTACAACTGCTATTCAAGCCTCGAGGTCACAATTCCGGTTTGGAATCACAATTGCAGTTCAAGGCTTGATTTCACAATTCCGGTTTGGAATCACAATTGCATTTCAAGGCTGGAGAACACAATTCCAGTTTCAAATCACATTTGCATTTTAAGTCATGAGGCCACAATTCCAGTATGAGGACACAATTCCTGTTTGGAATCACAACTGATCTTCAAGGCTTGAGCTCACAATTGCAGTCAGAGTTCATGAATCCTGTTTGGTATCACAAATACATTTCAAGTCTCGAGATCACAATTCCAGTCTTAGGCCCCAAATCCTGTCAGGAAACACTACTAAAGTTCAAGGCTCGAAGACACAATTGCAGTCTGAGGACCCAATACCGGTTTGGTATCAAAACCGCAGCTCAAGGCTCGGGGTCACAAATCCAGTCTGAGGTCACAATTGCGGTTTGGTATCAGAACTGCAGCTCAAATCTCTAGGTCACAAATGCAGTGTGTGGTCACAAATCCCGTTTGGAATCACATTTGCAGTTCAAGGGTCGAGATCACAATTCCAGTCTGAGCCCCCAATTCCAGTCTGAGGACCCAATTCCGGTTTGGTATCACAGATGCAGCACAAGGCTCAGGGTCACAATTCCAGTCTGAGGACCCAATTCCGATTTGGAATCACAATTTAATTTCAAGGTTCGTAGTCACAGTTCCAGTTTGAGGTCCCAATTCCAGCACTGAATCGCAACTGCTCTACATTGCTCGAGGTGACGATTCCAGTCTGAAGACTCAATTCCGGTATGGTATCACAACTGCAGCTCAAGCCTAGTTGTCACATTTCCAGTCTGAGGCCACGATTCCCGTTTGGAATCACAACTGCTATTCCTGTCTCGAGATCACAATTCCAGTCTGAGGCCCCAATTCCTGTTTGGAATCAGTACTGCAGTTCAAGGCTCGAGCTCACTATTACAGTTTGGAATCACAATAGGAGTTCATGGAATGAGGTCACAATTACTCTCTGAGGTCATATTTTCTGTTTGGAATCACAATTGCAGTTCAAAGCTCGACGTCTCAATTCCAGACTGAGGTCACAAGTCCTGTTTGGAATCACAATTGCAGTTCAAGGCTTGAGATCACAGTGCCAGACTGAGGTCTCAATTGCGGTTTGGTATCAGAACTGCAGCTCAAATCTCTAGGTCACAAATGCAGTGTGTGGTTACAAATCCCGTTTGGAATCACATTTGCAGTTCAAGGGTCGAGATCACAATTCCAGTCTGTGGCCCCAATTCCAGTCTGAGGACCCAATTCCGGTTTGGTATCACAGATGCAGCACAAGGCTCAGGGTCACAATTCCAGTCTGAGGACCCAATTCCGATTTGGAATCACAACTTAATTTCAAGGTTCGTAGTCACAGTTCCAGTTTGAGGTCCCAATTCCGGCTCTGAATCGCAACTGCTCTACATTGCTCGAGGTGACGATTCCAGTCTGAAGACTCAATTCCGGTATGGTATCACAACTGCAGCTCAAGCCTAGTTGTCACATTTCCAGTCTGAGGCCACGATTCCTGTTTGGAATCACAACTGCTATTCCTGTCTCGAGATCACAATTCCAGTCTGAGGCCCCAATTCCTGTTTGGAATCAGTACTGCAGATCATGGCTCGGAGTCGCAATTCCAGTCTGAGGCCCCAATTCCCAGTTGGACTCACAACTGCAGTTCAAGGCTCGAGGTCACAATTCCAGTCTGAGGCCCCAATTCCCAGTTGGACTCACAACTGCCGGACAAGGCTCGAGATCACAATTCCAGTCTGAGGCCCAAATTCCTGTTTGGAATCAGTACTGCAGTTCAAGGCTCGAGCTCACTATTACAGTTTGGAATCACAATAGGAGTTCATGGAATGAGGTCACAATTCCAGTCTGAGGCCCCAATTCGTGTTTGAAATCCAATTGTAGTTCAAGTCTCGAGGTCACAAATCCAGTCTGCGGTCACAATTCTTGTTTGGAATCAAAATTGCAGTTCAAGGCTCGAGATCACAATTCCAGTCTGAGGCCACAATTCCCGTTTGGAATCACAACTGCTATTCAAGGCTTGAGTTCACAATTCCAATTTGGAATCACAATTGCAGTTCAAGGCTTGAGTTCACAATTCCAGTTTCAAATCACATTTGCATTTTAAGTCATGAGGCCACAATTCCAGTATGAGGACACAATTCCTGTTTGGAATCACAATTGATGTTCAAGCCTCGAGGTCACAATTCCAGTCTGAGGCCACAATACGGCTTTGGAATCACAACTAAAATTCAAGGCTCGAAGTCACAACTGCAGTCTGAGGACGCAATAGCTGTTTGGAATCAGTACTGCAGCTCAAGGCTCCGGGGTCATAGTTCCAGTCTGAGGCCACAATTCCCGTTTGGAATCACAACTGCAATTCCAGGCCCGAGGTCACAATTACAGTTCGGAATCACAACTGCTATTCAAGGCTCGAGGTCACAATTCAAGTCTGAGGCCACAATTCCGGTTTGGAATCATATTAGCAGTTCAAGGCTTGATTTCACAATTCCGGTTTGAAATAACAATTGCATTTCAAGGCTTGAGGTCACAATTCCAGTTTGAAATCACATTTGCATTTTAAGTCTTGAGGCCACAATTCCAGTATGAGGATAGAATTCATGTTGGGAATCACGATTGATGTTCAATGCTCGAGGTCACAATTCCAGTCAGAGTTCATGAATCCTGTTTGGAATCACAATTGCATTTCAACTCTCAAGATCACAATTCCAGTCTTAGGCCCCAAATCCTGTCAGGAAACACTACTAAAGTTCAAGGCTCGAAGACACGATTCTAGTCTGATGACCCTATACTGGTTTGGAATCACAAGTGCAGCTCAAGGCTCGGGGTAACAATTCCAGTCTGAGGCCACAATTCCCGTTTGGAATCACAACTGAAGTTCAAGGATCGAGGTCACAATTACACTTTGGATTCACGATAGCAGTTCATGGAATGAAATCACAATTCCAGTCTTAGGTCAATATTCCTGTTTGGAATCACAACTGCTATTCCTGTCTCGAGATCACAATTCCAGTCTGAGGACCCAATTCCGGTTTGGTATCACAAATGCAGCACAAGGCTCAGGGTCACAATTCAAGTCTGAGGCCACAATTCCGCTTTGGAATCACAACTTAATTTCAAGGTTTGAAGTCACTGTTCCAGTCTGAGGTCCCAATTCCGGCTCTGAATCGTAACTCTTCTACATTGCTCGAGGTGACGATTCCAGTCTGAAGACTCAATTCCGGTATGGTATCAGGACTGCAGCTCCAAGCCTAGTTTTCACATTTCCAGTCTGAGGCCACGATTCCCGTTTGGAATCACAACTGCTATTCCTGTCTCGAGATCACAATTCCAGCCTGAGGCCCCAATTCCTGTTTGGAATCAGTACTGCAGATCATGGCTAGGAGTCACAATTCCAGTCTGAGGCCCCAATTCCCAGTTGGACTCACAACTGCCGGTCAAGGCTCGAGGTCACAATTCCAGTCTGAGGTCACAAGTCCTGTTTGGAATCACAACTGGAGTTCAAGGCTCGAGGTCACAATTACAGTTTGGAATCACAAGAGCAGTTCATGGAATGAGGTCACAATTACTCTCTGAGGTCATAGTTTCTGTTTGGAATCACAATTGCAGTTCAAAGCTCGAGGTCTCAATTCCAGTCTGAGCCCCCAATTCTGTGTTGTAATCACAACGGATGTTCATGTCTCGAGATCACGATTCCAGTCTGAGGACCCAATTCCGGTTTGGTATCACAAGTGCAGCTCAAGGCTCAGGGTCACAATTCCAGTCTGGGCCACAATTCCCGTTTGGAATCACAACTGCTATTCCTGTCTCGAGATAACAATTCCAGTCTGAGGCCACAATTCCTGTTTGGAATCAGTACTGCAGTTCAAGGCTCGAGGTCACAATTCCTGTTTGGAATCACAATAGCAGTTCATAGAATGAGGTCACAATTCCAGTCTGAGGTCATAATTTCTGTTTGGTATCACAAGTGCAGTTCAAAGCTCCAAGTCTCAGTTCCAGTCTGCGGTCACAATTCCGGTTTGGAATCACAATTGCAGTTCAAGGCTTGAGATCACAATGCCAGACTGAGGTCTCAATTCCCGTTTGGAATCACAACTGCAGCACAAGGCTCAGGGTCAGAATTCAAGTCTGAGGCCACAATTCCCGTTTGGAATCACAACTGCTGATCCTGTCTCGAGGTCACGATTCCAGTCTGAGGACCCAATTCCGGTTTGGTATCACAAATGCAGCACAAGGCTCAGGGTCACAATTCCAGTCTGAGGCCACAATTCCGCATTGGAATCACAACTTAATTTCAAGGTTTGAAGTCACAGTTCCAGTCTGAGGTCCCAATTCCGGCTCTGAATCGTAACTGCGCTACATTGCTCGAGGTGACGATTCCAGTCTGAAGACTCAATTCCGGTATGGTATCACAACTGGAGCTCAAGCCTAGTTGTCACATTTCCAGTCTAAGGCCACGATTCCCGTTTGGAATCACAACTGCTATTCCTGTCTCGAGATCACAATTCCAGTCTGAGGCCACAATTCCCGTTTGGAATCACAACTGCTATTCAAGGCTCGAGGTCACAATTCTAATCGGAGGCCACAATTCCCGTTTGGAATTACAACTGCTATTCACGCCTCGAGGTCACAATTCCGGTTTGGAATCACAATTGCAGTTCAAGGCTAGAGTTCACAATTCTCGTTTGAAATCACATTTGCATTTTAAGTCTTGAGGCCACAATTCCAGTATGACGATAGAATTCCTGTTTGGAATCATGATTACATTTCAAGTCTCGCGATCACAATTCCAGTCTTAGGCCCCAAATCCTGTCAGTAAACACTACTAAAGTTCAAGGCTCGAAGACATTATTCTAGTCTGATGACCCAATACCGGTTTGGTATCAAAACTGCAGCTCAAGGCTCAGGGTCACAAATCCAATCTGATGTCACAATTGCGGTTTGGAATCACATTTGCAGTTCAAGGCTTGAGTTCACAATTCCGTTATGAAATAACAATTGCATTTCAAGTCTTGAGGCCACAATTCCAGTATGAGGACACAATTCCTGTTTGGAATCACGATTGATGTTCAATGCTCGAGGTCACAATTCCAGTCAGAGTTCATGAATCCTGTTTGGAATCACAATTGCATTTCAATTCTCAAGATCACAATTCCAGTCTTAGGCCCCAAATCCTGTCAGGAAACACTACTAAAGTTCATGGCTAGAAGACACAATTCTAGTCTGATGACCCTATACTGCTTTGGAATCACAACTGCAGCTCAAGGCTCAGGGTCACAATTCCAGTCTGAGCCCCCAATTCCGTGTTGGAATCACTACTGATGTTCATGTCTCGAAATCACGATTCCAGTCTGAGGACCCAATTCCGGTTTGGTATCAGAAATGCAGCACAAGGCTCAGGGTCACAATTCAAGTCTGAGGCCACAATTCCGCTTTGGAATCACAACTTAATTTCAAGGTTCGAAGTCACAGTTCCAGTCTGAGGTCCAAATTCTGGCTCTGAATCGTAACTGCTCTACATTGCTCGAGGTGACTATTCCAGTCTGAAGACTCAATTCCGGTATGGTATCACAGCTGCAGCTCAAGCCTAGTTGTCACATTTCCAGTCTGAGGCCCCAATTCCTGTTTGGAATCAGTACTGCAGATCATGGCTAGGCGTCACAATTCCAGTCTGATGCCACAATTCCCGTTTCGAATCACAAGTGCAGTTCAAGGCTCGAGGTCACTATTACAGTTTGGAATCACAAGAGCAGTTCATGGAATGAGGTCACAATTACTCTCTGAGGTCATAATTTCTGTTTGGAATCACAATTGCAGTTCAAAGCTCGAGGTCTCAATTCCAGTCTGCAGTCACAATTCCGGTTGGGAATCACAATTGCAGTTCAAGGCTTGAGATCACAATGCCAGACTGAGGTCACAATTGCGGTTTGGTATCAGAACTGCAGCTCAAATCTCTAGGTCACAAATGCAGTGTGTGGTCACAAATCCCGTTTGGAATCACAATTGCAGTTCAAGGCTTGAGTTCACAATTCCAGTTTCAAATCACATTTGCATTTTAAGTCATGAGGCCACAATTCCAGTATGAGGACACAATTCCTGTTTGGAATCACAATTGATGTTCAAGCCTCGAGGTCACAATTCCAGTCTGAGGCCACAATACGGCTTTGGAATCACAACTAAAATTCAAGGCTCGAAGTCACAACTGCAGTCTGAGGACGCAATAGCTGTTTGGAATCAGTACTGCAGCTCAAGGCTCCGGGGTCATAGTTCCAGTCTGAGGCCACAATTCCCGTTTGGAATCACAACTGCAATTCCAGGCCCGAGGTCACAATTACAGTTCGGAATCACAACTGCTATTCAAGGCTCGAGGTCACAATTCAAGTCTGAGGCCACAATTCCGGTTTGGAATCATATTAGCTGTTCAAGGCTTGATTTCACAATTCCGGTTTGAAATCACATTTGCATTTTAAGTCTTGAGGCCACAATTCCAGTATGAGGATAGAATTCATGTTGGGAATCACGATTGATGTTCAATGCTCGAGGTCACAATTCCAGTCAGAGTTCATGAATCCTGTTTGGAATCACAATTGCATTTCAACTCTCAAGATCACAATTCCAGTCTTAGGCCCCAAATCCTGTCAGGAAACACTACTAAAGTTCAAGGCTCGAAGACACGATTCTAGTCTGATGACCCTATACTGGTTTGGAATCACAAGTGCAGCTCAAGGCTCGGGGTAACAATTCCAGTCTGAGGCCACAATTCCCGTTTGGAATCACAACTGAAGTTCAAGGATCGAGGTCACAATTACAGTTTGGATTCACAATAGCAGTTCATGGAATGAAATCACAATTCCAGTCTTAGGTCAATATTCCTGTTTGGAATCACAACTGCTATTCCTGTCTCGAGATCACAATTCCAGTCTGAGGACCCAATTCCGGTTTGGTATCAGAAATGCAGCACAAGGCTCAGGGTCACAATTCAAGTCTGAGGCCACAATTCCGCTTTGGAATCACAACTTAATTTCAAGGTTTGAAGTCACTGTTCCAGTCTGAGGTCCCAATTCCGGCTCTGAATCGTAACTCTTCTACATTGCTCGAGGTGACGATTCCAGTCTGAAGACTCAATTCCGGTATGGTATCAGGACTGCAGCTCCAAGCCTAGTTTTCACATTTCCAGTCTGAGGCCACGATTCCCGTTTGGAATCACAACTGCTATTCCTGTCTCGAGATCACAATTCCAGCCAAGGCCCCAATTCCTGTTTGGAATCAGTACTGCAGATCATGGCTAGGAGTCACAATTCCAGTCTGAGGCCCCAATTCCCAGTTGGACTCACAACTGCCGGTCAAGGCTCGAGGTCACAATTCCAGTCTGAGGTCACAAGTCCTGTTTGGAATCACAACTGGAGTTCAAGGCTCGAGGTCACAATTACAGTTTGGAATCACAAGAGCAGTTCATGGAATGAGGTCACAATTACTCTCTGAGGTCATAGTTTCTGTTTGGAATCACAATTGCAGTTCAAAGCTCGAGGTCTCAATTCCAGTCTGAGCCCCCAATTCTGTGTTGTAATCACAACGGATGTTCATGTCTCGAGATCACGATTCCAGTCTGAGGACCCAATTCCGGTTTGGTATCACAAGTGCAGCTCAAGGCTCAGGGTCACAATTCCAGTCTGAGGCCACAATTCCCGTTTGGAATCACAACTGCTATTCCTGTCTCGAGATAACAATTCCAGTCTGAGGCCACAATTCCTGTTTGGAATCAGTACTGCAGTTCAAGGCTCGAGGTCACAATTCCTGTTTGGAATCACAATAGCAGTTCATAGAATGAGGTCACAATTCCAGTCTGAGGTCATAATTTCTGTTTGGTATCACAAGTGCAGTTCAAAGCTCCAAGTCTCAGTTCCAGTCTGCGGTCACAATTCCGGTTTGGAATCACAATTGCAGTTCAAGGCTTGAGATCACAATGCCAGACTGAGGTCTCAATTCCCGTTTGGAATCACAACTGCAGCACAAGGCTCAGGGTCAGAATTCAAGTCTGAGGCCACAATTCCCGTTTGGAATCACAACTGCTGATCCTGTCTCGAGGTCACGATTCCAGTCTGAGGACCCAATTCCGGTTTGGTATCACAAATGCAGCACAAGGCTCAGGGTCACAATTCCAGTCTGAGGCCACAATTCCGCTTTGGAATCACAACTTAATTTCAAGGTTTGAAGTCACAGTTCCAGTCTGAGGTCCCAATTCCGGCTCTGAATCGTAACTGCGCTACATTGCTCGAGGTGACGATTCCAGTCTGAAGACTCAATTCCGGTATGGTATCACAACTGGAGCTCAAGCCTAGTTGTCACATTTCCAGTCTAAGGCCACGATTCCCGTTTGGAATCACAACTGCTATTCCTGTCTCGAGATCACAATTCCAGTCTGAGGCCACAATTCCCGTTTGGAATCACAACTGCTATTCAAGGCTCGAGGTCACAATTCTAATCGGAGGCCACAATTCCCGTTTGGAATTACAACTGCTATTCACGCCTCGAGGTCACAATTCCGGTTTGGAATCACAATTGCAGTTCAAGGCTAGAGTTCACAATTCTCGTTTGAAATCACATTTGCATTTTAAGTCTTGAGGCCACAATTCCAGTATGACGATAGAATTCCTGTTTGGAATCATGATTACATTTCAAGTCTCACGATCACAATTCCAGTCTTAGGCCCCAAATCCTGTCAGTAAACACTACTAAAGTTCAAGGCTCGAAGACATTATTCTAGTCTGATGACCCAATACCGGTTTGGTATCAAAACTGCAGCTCAAGGCTCAGGGTCACAAATCCAATCTGATGTCACAATTGCGGTTTGGAATCACATTTGCAGTTCAAGGCTTGAGTTCACAATTCCGTTATGAAATAACAATTGCATTTCAAGTCTTGAGGCCACAATTCCAGTATGAGGACACAATTCCTGTTTGGAATCACGATTGATGTTCAATGCTCGAGGTCACAATTCCAGTCAGAGTTCATGAATCCTGTTTGGAATCACAATTGCATTTCAATTCTCAAGATCACAATTCCAGTCTTAGGCCCCAAATCCTGTCAGGAAACACTACTAAAGTTCATGGCTAGAAGACACAATTCTAGTCTGATGACCCTATACTGCTTTGGAATCACAACTGCAGCTCAAGGCTCAGGGTCACAATTCCAGTCTGAGCCCCCAATTCCGTGTTGGAATCACTACTGATGTTCATGTCTCGAAATCACGATTCCAGTCTGAGGACCCAATTCCGGTTTGGTATCAGAAATGCAGCACAAGGCTCAGGGTCACAATTCAAGTCTGAGGCCACAATTCCGCTTTGGAATCACAACTTAATTTCAAGGTTCGAAGTCACAGTTCCAGTCTGAGGTCCAAATTCTGGCTCTGAATCGTAACTGCTCTACATTGCTCGAGGTGACTATTCCAGTCTGAAGACTCAATTCCGGTATGGTATCACAGCTGCAGCTCAAGCCTAGTTGTCACATTTCCAGTCTGAGGCCCCAATTCCTGTTTGGAATCAGTACTGCAGATCATGGCTAGGCGTCACAATTCCAGTCTGATGCCACAATTCCCGTTTCGAATCACAAGTGCAGTTCAAGGCTCGAGGTCACTATTACAGTTTGGAATCACAAGAGCAGTTCATGGAATGAGGTCACAATTACTCTCTGAGGTCATAATTTCTGTTTGGAATCACAATTGCAGTTCAAAGCTCGAGGTCTCAATTCCAGTCTGCAGTCACAATTCCGGTTGGGAATCACAATTGCAGTTCAAGGCTTGAGATCACAATGCCAGACTGAGGTCACAATTCCGGTTTTGTACTCAATTGCAGTTCAAGGATGGAGAACACAATTCAAGTCTGAGGTCACAATTCTGGTTTGAAATCACGTCTGCTGCTCAAGGCTCGGTGTCACAATTCCATTCTGAGGCCAGAATTCCCGTTTGGAATCACAACTGCTGATCCTGTCTCGAGGTCTCGATTCCAGTCTGAGGCCACAATTCCTGTTGGAATCACAATTGCAGTACAAGGCTGGAGAACACAATTCCAGTCTGAGGTCCCAATATCAGTTTGGTATCACAACTGCAGCTGAAATCTCTAGGTCACAAATTCAGTGTGTGGTCACAAATCCCGTTTGGAATCACATTTGCAGTTCAAGGGTCAAGATCACAATTCCAGTCTGAGGCCACAATTCCTGTTTGGAATCACAACTGCTATTCAAGGCTCGAGGTCACAATTCCGGTTTGCAATCACAATTGCAATTCAAGGCTTGAGGTCACATTTCCAGTCAGAGTTCATGAATCCTGTTTGGAATCACAATTGCATTTCAAGTTTCGAGATCACAATTCCAGTCTGAGGCCCCAATTCCTGTTTGAAATCCAATTGTAGTTCAAGGCTCGAGGTCACAAATCCAGTCCGAGGTCACAATTCTTGTTTGGAATCAAAATTGTAGTTCAAGGCTGGAGATCACAATTCCAGTCTGAGGCCACAATACGGCTTTGGAATCACAACTAAAATTCAAGGCTTGAAGTCACAACTGCAGTCTGAGGACGCAATAGCTGTTTGTAATCAGTGCTGCAGCTCAAGGCTCCGGGGTCATAGTTCCAGGCTGAGGCCACAATTCCCGTTTGGAATCACAATTGTAGTTCAAGGCTCAAGGTCATAATTCCAGTCTGAGGTCACAATTCCTGTTTGGAATCACAATTGCAGTTCAAGGCTCGAGATCACAATTCCAGTCTCAGCCCCCAATTCCATTTTGTAATTACATCTGCTGTTCATGTCTCGCGGTCACAATTCCAGTCTGAGGCCACAATTGCCGTTTGGAATCACAACTGCAATTCAAGGCTAGAGGTCACTATTACAGTTTGGAATCACAAGAGCAGTTCATGGAAGGAGGTCACAATTACTGTCTGAGTCCCCAGTTCCGGTTTTGTAATCACAATTGCAGTACGAGGCTGGAGAACACAATTCCTGTCTGAGGTCCCAATATCGGTTTGGTATCACAACTGCAGCTCAAATCTCTAGGTCACAAATTCAGTGTGTGGTCACAAATCCCGTTTGGAATCAAATTTGCAGTTCAAGGGTCGAGATCACAATTCCAGTCTGAGGCCATAATTCCCGTTTGGAATCACTACTGCTGTTCATGTCTCGAGGTCAGTATTCCAATCTGAGGACCCAATTCCTGTTTGGAATCACATTTGCAGTTCAAGGCTTGAGGTTGCAATTCCAGTACGGAATAACAACTGCCGTTCAATGCTCGTGGTCACAATTCCAGTCTGAGGACTCAATTCCGGTTTGGTGTCACAACTGCAGCTCAAGGCTCGGGGTCATAAACCCAGTCTGAGGTCACAATTCCTGTGTGGAATCAGAATGGTAGTACAAGTCTCGAGGTCAGGATTCCAGTCTGAGGATGCAGTTCCGGTTTGGAATAACAACTGCTATTCATCATTCGAGGTCATGATTCCAGTCTGAGGCCGTAATTCCACTTTTTAATCTCAACTAAGTTTTAAGGCTCGAAGTCCCAGTTCCAGTCTGAGATCCCAATACCGGTTCTGAATCGTAACTGCTCTTCCTTGCTCGAGGTTACGATTCCAGTCTAAGGACTCAATTCCGGTTTGGTATCACAACTGCAGGTTAAGGCTCGGGGGCACAATTCCAGTCTGAGGCCACAATTCCCATTTGGAATCACAAAGGATGTCCATGTCTCGAGTTCACAATTCCATTCTAGGGACCCAATTCCGGTTTGTAATAACAACTGCAATTCATCGTTCGAGGTCATGATTCCAGTCTGAGAACCGTATTCCGATTTGAAATCCCATTTGCAGTTCAAGGCTTGGTGTCACAGTTCAAGTCTTATGCCAAAATTCCCGTTTGGAATCACAACTGCAATTCAAGGCTCGAGGTCATAAATACAGTCTGAGGTCACAATTCCTGTTGGAATCACAATTGCAGTTCAAGGCTTGATTTCACAATTCTGGTTTGGAATAACAATAACCGTTCAAGGCTTGATGTCAGAATTTCAGTTTGGAATAACAACTGCCGTTCAAGGCTCGAGGTCACAATTCCAGTCTGAGTTCAGAATTCCTGTTTGGAATCACAATTGCAATTCAAGGCTCGATGTTTCAATTCTAGTCTGAAGCCCCAATACCGCTTTGGAATCACAACCAAAATTCAAGGCTCGAAGTCAAAACTGCAGTCTGAGGACCCAATACCGGTTTGGAATCAGTACTGCAGCTCAAGGCTCAGGGTCACAGTTCAAGTCTTAGGCCAAAATTCCCATTTGGAATCACAACTGCAAATCAAGGTTCGAGGTCACAATTACAGTTTGAAATCACAATAGCAGTTCAGGGAATCCGGTGACAATTACTGTCTGAGGTCATAATTTCTGTTTGGAATCACAATTGCAGTTCAAAGCTCTCTGCCACAATTCCTGTCTGAGGTCACAATTCCTGTTTGGAATCACAATGGCAGTTCAAGGCTCGAGGTCTTAGTTCCAGTCTGAGGTCCCGATATCGGTTTGGTATCACAACTGCAGCTGAAGTCTCTAGGTGACAAATTCAGTGTGTGGTCACAAATCCCGTTTGGAATCATATTTGCAGTTCAAGGCTCGAGATCACAATTCCAGTCTGAGGCCATAATTCCCGTTTGTAATCACTACTGCTGTTCATGTCTCCAGGTCAGGATTCCAGTCTGAGGACCCAATTCCGATTTGAAATCACAATTGCAGTTCAAGGCTCGAGGTCACAAATCCAGTCTGAGGTCACAATTCCTGTTTAGAATCACAATTGCATTTCTAGGCTCGAGGTCTCAATTCCCGTCTGAGGCCCAAATACTGCTTTGGAATCACAAGAAATATTGAAGGCTCGAGGTCATAAATCCACTCTGAGGTCACAATTCCTGTTGGAATCACAATTGCAGTTCAAGGCTTGAGTTCACAATCCCGATTTGGAATCACAATTGCATTTCAAGTCTTGAGGTCACAATTCCTGTTTGAAATCACAATTGCAGTTCAAGGCTTGAGTTCACAATTCCGGTTTGGAATAAAAATTGCATTTTAAGTCTTGAGGTCAAAATTCCAGTTTGAAATCACATTTGCATTTTAAGTCTTGAGGCCAGAATTCCAGTATGAGGACACAATTCCTGTTTGGAATCACAATTGATGTTCAAGGCTTGAGCTCATAATTCCAGTCTGCGGTCATGAATCTCGTTTTGAATCACAATAGATGTTCAAGGCTCAAGATCACAATTCCTGTCTGAGGCCCCAAAACCTGGCAGGAAACACTACTAAAGTTCAAGGCTCCAAGACACAACTGCAGTCTGAGGACTCAATACCGGTTTGGTATCTCAACTGCAGCTCAAGGCTCGGGATCACAATTGCAGTCTGATGCCACAAATCCCGTTTGTTATCACAATGGCAGTACAAGACTCGAGGTCACGATTCCAGTCTGAGGACCCAATTCCGGTTTGGAATAACAACTGGTATTCATCGTTCGAGGTCATGATTACAGTTTGAGGCCGCAGTTTTGCTTTGGAATCACAATTAAATTTCAAGGCCCGAAGTATCTGTTCCAGTCTGAGGTCCCAATACCGGTTCTGAATCCTAACTGTTCTTCATGGCCCGAGGTCACGATTCCAGTCTGAGGACTCAATTCCGGTTTGGTATCACAACTGCAGCTTAAGGCTCAGGGTCACAATTCCAGTCTGAGGCCACAATTCACGTATGGAATCACAACTGCTCTTCATGTCTCGGGGTCACGATTCCAGTCTGAGGACCCAATTCCGATTTGGAATAACAACTGTTATTCATCGTTCGAGTTCATGATTCCAGTCTGAGGACCCAATTCCTATTTGGAATCCCAATTGCAGTTCAAGGCTCGAAGTCACAATTCCAATCTGAGGCCAAAATTCCTGTTTGGAATCACAACTGCAATTCAAGGCTCGAAGACACAACTGCAGTCTGAGGACCCAATACCGGTTTGGAATCAGTACTGCAGCTCAAGGCTCGGGGTCACAAATACAGTCTGAGGCCACAATTCCCGTTTGGAATCACAACCGCAATTCAAGGCTCGAGGTCAAAATTCCAGACTGAGGTCAGAATTCTGTTTTGGAATCAAAATTGCAGTTCGAGGCTCGAGGTCTCGATTCCAGTCTGAGGTCACAATTCCGGTATGGAATAACAACTGCTATTCATCATTCGAGGTCATGATTCCAGTCTGAGGCCGCAATTCCACTTTTTAATCACAACTAAATTTTAAGGCTTGAAGTCCCAGTTCCAATCTGAGGTCCCAATACCGGTTCTGAATCGTAACTGCTCTTCATTGCCCGAGGTCACGATTCCAGTCTGAGGATTCAGTTCTGGTTTGGTATCACAACTGCAGCTTAAGGCTCGGGGCCACAATTCCAGTCTGAGGCTACAATTCCCATTTGGAATTACGACTGCTGTTCATGTCTCTAGGTCACGATTCCAGACTGAGGACCCAATTCCGGTTTGTAATAACAACTGCAATTCATCGTTCGAGGTCATGATTCCAGTCTGAGAACCGTATTCCGATTTGAAATCCCATTTGCAGTTCAAGGCTTGGTGTCACAGTTCAAGTCTTATGCCAAAATTCCCGTTTGGAATCACAACTGCAATTCAAGGCTCGAGGTCATAAATACAGTCTGAGGTCACAATTCCTGTTGGAATCACAATTGCAGTTCAAGGCTTGATTTCACAATTCTGGTTTGGAATAACAATAACCGTTCAAGGCTTGATGTCAGAATTTCAGTTTGGAATAACAACTGCCGTTCAAGGCTCGAGGTCACAATTCCAGTCTGAGTTCAGAATTCCTGTTTGGAATCACAATTGCAATTCAAGGCTCGATGTTTCAATTCTAGTCTGAAGCCCCAATACCGCTTTGGAATCACAACCAAAATTCAAGGCTCGAAGTCAAAACTGCAGTCTGAGGACCCAATACCGGTTTGGAATCAGTACTGCAGCTCAAGGCTCAGGGTCACAGTTCAAGTCTTAGGCCAAAATTCCCATTTGGAATCACAACTGCAAATCAAGGTTCGAGGTCACAATTACAGTTTGAAATCACAATAGCAGTTCAGGGAATCCGGTGACAATTACTGTCTGAGGTCATAATTTCTGTTTGGAATCACAATTGCAGTTCAAAGCTCTCTGCCACAATTCCTGTCTGAGGTCACAATTCCTGTTTGGAATCACAATGGCAGTTCAAGGCTCGAGGTCTTAGTTCCAGTCTGAGGTCCCGATATCGGTTTGGTATCACAACTGCAGCTGAAGTCTCTAGGTGACAAATTCAGTGTGTGGTCACAAATCCCGTTTGGAATCATATTTGCAGTTCAAGGCTCGAGATCACAATTCCAGTCTGAGGCCATAATTCCCGTTTGTAATCACTACTGCTGTTCATGTCTCCAGGTCAGGATTCCAGTCTGAGGACCCAATTCCGATTTGAAATCACAATTGCAGTTCAAGGCTCGAGGTCACAAATCCAGTCTGAGGTCACAATTCCTGTTTAGAATCACAATTGCATTTCTAGGCTCGAGGTCTCAATTCCCGTCTGAGGCCCAAATACTGCTTTGGAATCACAAGAAATATTGAAGGCTCGAGGTCATAAATCCACTCTGAGGTCACAATTCCTGTTGGAATCACAATTGCAGTTCAAGGCTTGAGTTCACAATCCCGATTTGGAATCACAATTGCATTTCAAGTCTTGAGGTCACAATTCCTGTTTGAAATCACAATTGCAGTTCAAGGCTTGAGTTCACAATTCCGGTTTGGAATAAAAATTGCATTTTAAGTCTTGAGGTCAAAATTCCAGTTTGAAATCACATTTGCATTTTAAGTCTTGAGGCCAGAATTCCAGTATGAGGACACAATTCCTGTTTGGAATCACAATTGATGTTCAAGGCTTGAGCTCATAATTCCAGTCTGCGGTCATGAATCTCGTTTTGAATCACAATAGATGTTCAAGGCTCAAGATCACAATTCCTGTCTGAGGCCCCAAAACCTGGCAGGAAACACTACTAAAGTTCAAGGCTCCAAGACACAACTGCAGTCTGAGGACTCAATACCGGTTTGGTATCTCAACTGCAGCTCAAGGCTCGGGATCACAATTGCAGTCTGATGCCACAAATCCCGTTTGTTATCACAATGGCAGTACAAGACTCGAGGTCACGATTCCAGTCTGAGGACCCAATTCCGGTTTGGAATAACAACTGGTATTCATCGTTCGAGGTCATGATTACAGTTTGAGGCCGCAGTTTTGCTTTGGAATCACAATTAAATTTCAAGGCCCGAAGTATCTGTTCCAGTCTGAGGTCCCAATACCGGTTCTGAATCCTAACTGTTCTTCATGGCCCGAGGTCACGATTCCAGTCTGAGGACTCAATTCCGGTTTGGTATCACAACTGCAGCTTAAGGCTCAGGGTCACAATTCCAGTCTGAGGCCACAATTCACGTATGGAATCACAACTGCTCTTCATGTCTCGGGGTCACGATTCCAGTCTGAGGACCCAATTCCGATTTGGAATAACAACTGTTATTCATCGTTCGAGTTCATGATTCCAGTCTGACGACCCAATTCCTATTTGGAATCCCAATTGCAGTTCAAGGCTCGAAGTCACAATTCCAATCTGAGGCCAAAATTCCTGTTTGGAATCACAACTGCAATTCAAGGCTCGAAGACACAACTGCAGTCTGAGGACCCAATACCGGTTTGGAATCAGTACTGCAGCTCAAGGCTCGGGGTCACAAATACAGTCTGAGGCCACAATTCCCGTTTGGAATCACAACCGCAATTCAAGGCTCGAGGTCAAAATTCCAGACTGAGGTCAGAATTCTGTTTTGGAATCAAAATTGCAGTTCGAGGCTCGAGGTCTCGATTCCAGTCTGAGGTCACAATTCCAGTTTGGAATCACAACTGCTGCTCAATGCTCGGGGTCACAATTCCAATCTGAGGCCACAATTCCCGTTTGGAATCACAACTGCTGATCCTGTCTCGAGGTCACGATTCCAGTCTGAGGACCCAATTCCGATTTGAAATCACAATGGCAGTTCAAGGCTCGAGATCACAATTCCAGTCTGAGCCCCCAATTCCGTGTTGGAATCACAACTGATGTTCATGTCTCGAGATCACGATTCCAGTCTGAGGACCCAATTCCGGTTTGGTATCACAAATGCAGCACAAGGCTCAGGGTCACAATTCAAGTCTGAGGCCACAATTCCGCTTTGGAATCACAACTTAATTTCAAGGTTTGAAGTCACAGTTCCAGTCTGAGGTCCCAATTCCGGCTCTGAATCGTAACTGCTCTACATTGCTCGAGGTGACGATTCCAGTCTGAAGACTCAATTCCGGTATGGTATCACAACTGCAGCTCAAGCCTAGTTGTCACATTTCCAGTCTGAGGCCACGATTCCCGTTTGGAATCACAACTGCTATTCCTGTCTCGAGATCACAATTCCAGTCTGAGGCCCCAATTCCTGTTTGGAATCAGTACTGCAGTTCAAGGCTCGAGGTCACAATTCCTGTTTGAAATCACAATAGCAGTTCATGGAATGAGGTCACAATTACTCTCTGAGGTCATAATTTCTGTTTGGAATCACAATTGCAGTTCAAAGCTCGAGGTCTCAATTCCAGTCTGAGGCCACAATTCCAGTTTGGAATCACAATTGCAGTTCAAGGCTTGAGATCACAATGCCAGACTGAGGTCACAATTCCAGTTTGGAATCACAACTGCTGCTCAATGCTCGGGGTCACAATTCCAATCTGAGGCCACAATTCCCGTTTGGAATCACAACTGCTGATCCTGTCTCGAGGTCACGATTCCAGTCTGAGGACCCAATTCCGATTTGAAATCACAATGGCAGTTCAAGGCTCGAGATCACAATTCCAGTCTGAGCCCCCAATTCCGTGTTGGAATCACAACTGATGTTCATGTCTCGAGATCACGATTCCAGTCTGAGGACCCAATTCCGGTTTGGTATCACAAATGCAGCACAAGGCTCAGGGTCACAATTCAAGTCTGAGGCCACAATTCCGCTTTGGAATCACAACTTAATTTCAAGGTTTGAAGTCACAGTTCCAGTCTGAGGTCCCAATTCTGGCTCTGAATCGTAACTGCTCTACATTGCTCGAGGTGACGATTCCAGTCTGAAGACTCAATTCCGGTATGGTATCACAACTGCAGCTCAAGCCTAGTTGTCACATTTCCAGTCTGAGGCCACGATTCCCGTTTGGAATCACAACTGCTATTCCTGTCTCGAGATCACAATTCCAGTCTGAGGCCCCAATTCCTGTTTGGAATCAGTACTGCAGTTCAAGGCTCGAGCTCACTATTACAGTTTGGAATCACAATAGGAGTTCATGGAATGAGGTCACAATTACTCTCTGAGGTCATATTTTCTGTTTGGAATCACAATTGCAGTTCAAAGCTCGACGTCTCAATTCCAGACTGAGGTCACAAGTCCTGTTTGGAATCACAATTGCAGTTCAAGGCTTGAGATCACAGTGCCAGACTGAGGTCACAATTGCGGTTTGGTATCAGAACTGCAGCTCAAATCTCTAGGTCACAAATGCAGTGTGTGGTCACAAATCCCGTTTGGAATCACATTTGCAGTTCAAGGGTCGAGATCACAATTCCAGTCTGAGGACCCAATTCCGGTTTGGTATCACAGATGCAGCACAAGGCTCAGGGTCACAATTCCAGTCTGAGGACCCAATTCCGATTTGGAATCACAACTTAATTTCAAGGTTCGTAGTCACAGTTCCAGTTTGAGGTCCCAATTCCGGCTCTGAATCGCAACTGCTCTACATTGCTCGAGGTGACGATTCCAGTCTGAAGACTCAATTCCGGTATGGTATCACAACTGCAGCTCAAGCCTAGTTGTCACATTTCCAGTCTGAGGCCACGATTCCTGTTTGGAATCACAACTGCTATTCCTGTCTCGAGATCACAATTCCAGTCTGAGGCCCCAATTCCTGTTTGGAATCAGTACTGCAGATCATGGCTAGGAGTCGCAATTCCAGTCTGAGGCCCCAATTCCCAGTTGGACTCACAACTGCAGCTCAAGCCTAGTTGTCACATTTCCAGTCTGAGGCCACGATTCCCGTTTGGAATCACAACTGCTATTCCTGTCTCGAGATCACAATTCCAGTCTGAGGCCCCAATTCCTGTTTGGAATCAGTACTGCAGTTCAAGGCTCGAGCTCACTATTACAGTTTGGAATCACAATAGGAGTTCATGGAATGAGGTCACAATTCCAGTCTGAGGCCCCAGTTCCTGTTTGAAATCCAATTGTAGTTCAAGTCTCGAGGTCACAAATCCAGTCTGCGGTCACAATTCTTGTTTGGAATCAAAATTGCAGTTCAAGGCTCGAGATCACAATTCCAGTCTGAGGCCACAATTCCCGTTTGGAATCACAACTGCTATTCAAGGCTTGAGTTCACAATTCCAATTTGGAATCACAATTGCAGTTCAAGGCTTGAGTTCACAATTCCAGTTTCAAATCACATTTGCATTTTAAGTCATGAGGCCACAATTCCAGTATGAGGACACAATTCCTGTTTGGAATCACAATTGATGTTCAAGCCTCGAGGTCACAATTCCAGTCTGAGGCCACAATACGGCTTTGGAATCACAACTAAAATTCAAGGCTCGAAGTCACAACTGCAGTCTGAGGACGCAATAGCTGTTTGGAATCAGTACTGCAGCTCAAGGCTCCGGGGTCATAGTTCCAGTCTGAGGCCACAATTCCCGTTTGGAATCACAACTGCAATTCAAGGCTCGAGGTCACAATTACAGTTCGGAATCACAACTGCTATTCAAGGCTCGAGGTCACAATTCTAGTCTGAGGTCACAATTCCGGTTTGGAATCATATTAGCAGTTCAAGGCTTGATTTCACAATTCCGGTTTGAAATAACAATTGCATTTCAAGGCTTGAGGTCACAATTCCAGTTTGAAATCACATTTGCATTTTAAGTCTTGAGGCCACAATTCCAGTATGAGGATAGAATTCATGTTGGGAATCACGATTGATGTTCAATGCTCGAGGTCACAATTCCAGTCAGAGTTCATGAATCCTGTTTGGAATCACAATTGCATTTCAACTCTCAAGATCACAATTCCAGTCTTAGGCCCCAAATCCTGTCAGGAAACACTACTAAAGTTCAAGGCTCGAAGACACGATTCTAGTCTGATGACCCTATACTGCTTTGGAATCACAAGTGCAGCTCAAGGCTCGGGGTCACAATTCCAGTCTGAGGCCACAATTCCCGTTTGGAATCACAACTGCAGTTCAAGGATCGAGGTCACAATTACAGTTTGGATTCACAATAGCAGTTCATGGAATGAAATCACAATTCCAGTCTTAGGTCAATATTCCTGTTTGGAATCACAACTGCTATTCCTGTCTCGAGATCACAATTCCAGTCTGAGGCCCCAATTCCTGTTTGGAATCAGTACTGCAGTTCAAGGCTCGAGGTCACAATTCCTGTTTGAAATCACAATAGCAGTTCATGGAATGAGGTCACAATTACTCTCTGAGGTCATAATTTCTGTTGTGAATCACAATTGCAGTTCAAAGCTCGAGGTCTCAATTCCAGTCTGAGGCCACAATTCCCGTTTGGAATCACAATTGCAGTTCAAGGCTTGAGATAACAATGCCAGACTGAGGTCACAATTCCAGTTTGGAATCACAACTGCTGCTCAATGCTTGGGGTCACAATTCCAATCTGAGGCCACAATTCCCGTTTGGAATCACAACTGCTGATCCTGTCTCGAGGTCACGATTCCAGTCTGAGGACCCAATTCCGATTTGAAATCACAATGGCAGTTCAAGGCTCGAGATCACAATTCCAGTCTGAGCCCCCAATTCCGTGTTGGAATCACAACTGATGTTCATGTCTCGAGATCACGATTCCAGTCTGAGGACCCAATTCCGGTTTGGTATCACAAATGCAGCACAAGGCTCAGGGTCACAATTCAAGTCTGAGGCCACAATTCCGCTTTGGAATCACAACTTAATTTCAAGGTTTGAAGTCACAGTTCCAGTCTGAGGTCCCAATTCCGGCTCTGAATCGTAACTGCTCTACATTGCTCGAGGTGACGATTCCAGTCTGAAGACTCAATTCCGGTATGGTATCACAACTGCAGCTCAAGCCTAGTTGTCACATTTCCAGTCTGAGGCCACGATTCCCGTTTGGAATCACAACTGCTATTCCTGTCTCGAGATCACAATTCCAGTCTGAGGCCCCAATTCCTGTTTGGAATCAGTACTGCAGTTCAAGGCTCGAGCTCACTATTACAGTTTGGAATCACAATAGGAGTTCATGGAATGAGGTCACAATTACTCTCTGAGGTCATATTTTCTGTTTGGAATCACAATTGCAGTTCAAAGCTCGACGTCTCAATTCCAGACTGAGGTCACAAGTCCTGTTTGGAATCACAATTGCAGTTCAAGGCTTGAGATCACAGTGCCAGACTGAGGTCACAATTGTGGTTTGGTATCAGAACTGCAGCTCAAATCTCTAGGTCACAAATTCAGTGTGTGGTCACAAATCCCGTTTGGAATCACATTTGCAGTTCAAGGGTCGAGATCACAATTCCAGTCTGAGCCCCCAATTCCAGTCTGAGGACCCAATTCCGGTTTGGTATCACAGATGCAGCACAAGGCTCAGGGTCACAATTCCAGTCTGAGGACCCAATTCCGATTTGGAATCACAACTTAATTTCAAGGTTCGTAGTCACAGTTCCAGTTTGAGGTCCCAATTCCGGCTCTGAAAAGCAACTGCTCTACATTGCTCGAGGTGACGATTCCAGTCTGAAGACTCAATTCCGGTATGGTATCACAACTGCAGCTCAAGCCTAGTTGTCACATTTCCAGTCTGAGGCCACGATTCCTGTTTGGAATCACAACTGCTATTCCTGTCTCGAGATCACAATTCCAGTCTGAGGCCCCAATTCCTGTTTGGAATCAGTACTGCAGTTCAAGGCTCGAGCTCACTATTACAGTTTGGAATCACAATAGGAGTTCATGGAATGAGGTCACAATTCCAGTCTGAGGCCCCAATTCGTGTTTGAAATCCAATTGTAGTTCAAGTCTCGAGGTCACAAATCCAGTCTGCGGTCACAATTCTTGTTTGGAATCAAAATTGCAGTTCAAGGTTCGAGATCACAATTCCAGTCTGAGGCCCAAATTCCTGTTTGGAATCAGTACTGCAGTTCAAGGCTCGAGCTCACTATTACAGTTTGGAATCACAATAGGAGTTCATGGAATGAGGTCACAATTCCAGTCTGAGGCCCCAATTCGTGTTTGAAATCCAATTGTAGTTCAAGTCTCGAGGTCACAAATCCAGTCTGCGGTCACAATTCTTGTTTGGAATCAAAATTGCAGTTCAAGGCTCGAGATCACAATTCCAGTCTGAGGCCACAATTCCCGTTTGGAATCACAACTGCTATTCAAGGCTTGAGTTCACAATTCCAATTTGGAATCACAATTGCAGTTCAAGGCTTGAGTTCACAATTCCAGTTTCAAATCACATTTGCATTTTAAGTCATGAGGCCACAATTCCAGTATGAGGACACAATTCCTGTTTGGAATCACAATTGATGTTCAAGCCTCGAGGTCACAATTCCAGTCTGAGGCCACAATACGGCTTTGGAATCACAACTAAAATTCAAGGCTCGAAGTCACAACTGCAGTCTGAGGACGCAATAGCTGTTTGGAATCAGTACTGCAGCTCAAGGCTCCGGGGTCATAGTTCCAGTCTGAGGCCACAATTCCCGTTTGGAATCACAACTGCAATTCAAGGCCCGAGGTCACAATTACAGTTCGGAATCACAACTGCTATTCAAGGCTCGAGGTCACAATTCAAGTCTGAGGCCACAATTCCGGTTTGGAATCATATTAGCAGTTCAAGGCTTGATTTCACAATTCCGGTTTGAAATAACAATTGCATTTCAAGGCTTGAGGTCACAATTCCAGTTTGAAATCACATTTGCATTTTAAGTCTTGAGGCCACAATTCCAGTATGAGGATAGAATTCATGTTGGGAATCACGATTGATGTTCAATGCTCGAGGTCACAATTCCAGTCAGAGTTCATGAATCCTGTTTGGAATCACAATTGCATTTCAACTCTCAAGATCACAATTCCAGTCTTAGGCCCCAAATCCTGTCAGGAAACACTACTAAAGTTCAAGGCTCGAAGACACGATTCTAGTCTGATGACCCTATACTGGTTTGGAATCACAAGTGCAGCTCAAGGCTCGGGGTCACAATTCCAGTCTGAGGCCACAATTCCCGTTTGGAATCACAACTGCAGTTCAAGGATCGAGGTCACAATTACAGTTTGGATTCACAATAGCAGTTCATGGAATGAAATCACAATTCCAGTCTTAGGTCAATATTCCTGTTTGGAATCACAACTGATGTTCCTGTCTCGAGATCACAATTCCAGTCTGAGGCCCCAATTCCTGTTTGGAATCAGTACTGCAGTTCAAGGCTCGAGGTCACAATTCCTGTTTGAAATCACAATAGCAGTTCATGGAATGAGGTCACAATTACTCTCTGAGGTCATAATTTCTGTTGTGAATCACAATTGCAGTTCAAAGCTCGAGGTCTCAATTCCAGTCTGAGGCCACAATTCCCGTTTGGAATCACAATTGCAGTTCAAGGCTTGAGATCACAATGCCAGACTGAGGTCACAATTCCAGTTTGGAATCACAACTGCTGCTCAATGCTCGGGGTCACAATTCCAATCTGAGGCCACAATTCCCGTTTGGAATCACAACTGCTGATCCTGTCTCGAGGTCACGATTCCAGTCTGAGGACCCAATTCCGATTTGAAATCACAATGGCAGTTCAAGGCTCGAGATCACAATTCCAGTCTGAGCCCCCAATTCCGTGTTGGAATCACAACTGATGTTCATGTCTCGAGATCACGATTCCAGTCTGAGGACCCAATTCCGGTTTGGTATCACAAATGCAGCACAAGGCTCAGGGTCACAATTCAAGTCTGAGGCCACAATTCCGCTTTGGAATCACAACTTAATTTCAAGGTTTGAAGTCACAGTTCCAGTCTGAGGTCCCAATTCCGGCTCTGAATCGTAACTGCTCTACATTGCTCGAGGTGACGATTCCAGTCTGAAGACTCAATTCCGGTATGGTATCACAACTGCAGCTCAAGCCTAGTTGTCACATTTCCAGTCTGAGGCCACGATTCCCGTTTGGAATCACAACTGCTATTCCTGTCTCGAGATCACAATTCCAGTCTGAGGCCCCAATTCCTGTTTGGAATCAGTACTGCAGTTCAAGGCTCGAGGTCACAATTCCTGTTTGAAATCACAATAGCAGTTCATGGAATGAGGTCACAATTACTCTCTGAGGTCATAATTTCTGTTTGGAATCACAATTGCAGTTCAAAGCTCGAGGTCTCAATTCCAGTCTGAGGCCACAATTCCAGTTTGGAATCACAATTGCAGTTCAAGGCTTGAGATCACAATGCCAGACTGAGGTCACAATTCCAGTTTGGAATCACAACTGCTGCTCAATGCTCGGGGTCACAATTCCAATCTGAGGCCACAATTCCCGTTTGGAATCACAACTGCTGATCCTGTCTCGAGGTCACGATTCCAGTCTGAGGACCCAATTCCGATTTGAAATCACAATGGCAGTTCAAGGCTCGAGATCACAATTCCAGTCTGAGCCCCCAATTCCGTGTTGGAATCACAACTGATGTTCATGTCTCGAGATCACGATTCCAGTCTGAGGACCCAATTCCGGTTTGGTATCACAAATGCAGCACAAGGCTCAGGGTCACAATTCAAGTCTGAGGCCACAATTCCGCTTTGGAATCACAACTTAATTTCAAGGTTTGAAGTCACAGTTCCAGTCTGAGGTCCCAATTCCGGCTCTGAATCGTAACTGCTCTACATTGCTCGAGGTGACGATTCCAGTCTGAAGACTCAATTCCGGTATGGTATCACAACTGCAGCTCAAGCCTAGTTGTCACATTTCCAGTCTGAGGCCACGATTCCCGTTTGGAATCACAACTGCTATTCCTGTCTCGAGATCACAATTCCAGTCTGAGGCCCCAATTCCTGTTTGGAATCAGTACTGCAGTTCAAGGCTCGAGCTCACTATTACAGTTTGGAATCACAATAGGAGTTCATGGAATGAGGTCACAATTACTCTCTGAGGTCATATTTTCTGTTTGGAATCACAATTGCAGTTCAAAGCTCGACGTCTCAATTCCAGACTGAGGTCACAAGTCCTGTTTGGAATCACAATTGCAGTTCAAGGCTTGAGATCACAGTGCCAGACTGAGGTCACAATTGCGGTTTGGTATCAGAACTGCAGCTCAAATCTCTAGGTCACAAATGCAGTGTGTGGTCACAAATCCCGTTTGGAATCACATTTGCAGTTCAAGGGTCGAGATCACAATTCCAGTCTGAGGACCCAATTCCGGTTTGGTATCACAGATGCAGCACAAGGCTCAGGGTCACAATTCCAGTCTGAGGACCCAATTCCGATTTGGAATCACAACTTAATTTCAAGGTTCGTAGTCACAGTTCCAGTTTGAGGTCCCAATTCCGGCTCTGAATCGCAACTGCTCTACATTGCTCGAGGTGACGATTCCAGTCTGAAGACTCAATTCCGGTATGGTATCACAACTGCAGCTCAAGCCTAGTTGTCACATTTCCAGTCTGAGGCCACGATTCCTGTTTGGAATCACAACTGCTATTCCTGTCTCGAGATCACAATTCCAGTCTGAGGCCCCAATTCCTGTTTGGAATCAGTACTGCAGATCATGGCTAGGAGTCGCAATTCCAGTCTGAGGCCCCAATTCCCGTTTGGAATCACAATGGCAGTTCAAGGCCCGAGATCACAATTCCAGTCTGAGCCCCCAATTCCGGTTTGATTTCAGAGCTGCAGCTTAAGGTTCAGGGTCACAATTCCAGTCTGAGGTCCCGATATCGGTTTGGTTCCACAACTGCAGCTCAAATCTCTAGGTCACAAATTCAGTGTGTGGTCACTAATCCCGTTTGGAATCACATTTACAATTCAAGGGTCGAGATCACAATTCCAGTCTGAGGCCCCAATTCCCGTTTGGAATCACAACTGAAGCTCAAGGCTCGGAGTCACAGTTCTAGTCTGAGGCCACAATTCCCGTTTGGAATTACAACTGCTATTCAAGCCTCGAGGTCACAATTCCGGTTTGGAATCACAATTGCAGTTCAAGGCTTGATTTCACAATTCCGGTTTGGAATCACAATTGCATTTCAAGGCTGGAGAACACAATTCCAGTTTCAAATCACATTTGCATTTTAAGTCATGAGGCCACAATTCCAGTATGAGGACACAATTCCTGTTTGGAATCACAACTGATCTTCAAGGCTTGAGCTCACAATTGCAGTCAGAGTTCATGAATCCTGTTTGGTATTACAAATACATTTCAAGTCTCGAGATCACAATTCCAGTCTTAGGCCCCAAATCCGGTCAGGAAACACTACTAAAGTTCAAGGCTCGAAGACACAATTGCAGTCTGAGGACCCAATACCGGTTTGGTATCAAAACCGCAGCTCAAGGCTCGGGGTCACAAATCCAGTCTGAGGTCACAATTGCGGTTTGGTATCAGAACTGCAGCTCAAATCTCTAGGTCACAAATGCAGTGTGTGGTCACAAATCCCGTTTGGAATCACATTTGCAGTTCAAGGGTCGAGATCACAATTCCAGTCTGAGCCCCCAATTCCAGTCTGAGGACCCAATTCCGGTTTGGTAACACAGATGCAGCACAAGGCTCAGGGTCACAATTCCAGTCTGAGGACCCAATTCCGATTTGGAATCACAACTTAATTTCAAGGTTCGTAGTCACAGTTCCAGTTTGAGGTCCCAATTCCGGCTCTGAATCGCAACTGCTCTACATTGCTCGAGGTGACGATTCCAGTCTGAAGACTCAATTCCGGTATGGTATCACAACTGCAGCTCAAGCCTAGTTGTCACATTTCCAGTCTGAGGCCACGACTCCCGTTTGGAATCACAACTGCTATTCCTGTCTCGAGATCACAATTCCAGTCTGAGGCCCCAATTCCTGTTTGGAATCAGTACTGCAGTTCAAGGCTCGAGCTCACTATTACAGTTTGGAATCACAATAGGAGTTCATGGAATGAGGTCACAATTCCAGTCTGAGGCCCCAATTCCTGTTTGAAATCCAATTGTAGTTGAAGTCTCGAGGTCACAAATCCAGTCTGCGGTCACAATTCTTGTTTGGAATCAAAATTGCAGTTCAAGGCTCGAGATCACAATTCCAGTCTGAGGCCACAATTCCCGTTTGGAATCACAACTGCTATTCAAGGCTTGAGTTCACAATTCCAATTTGGAATCACAATTGCAGTTCAAGGCTTGAGTTCACAATTCCAGTTTCAAATCACATTTGCATTTTAAGTCACGAGGCCACAATTCCAGTATGAGGACACAATTCCTGTTTGGAGTCACAATTGATGTTCAAGCCTCGAGGTCACAATTCCAGTCTGAGGCCACAATACGGCTTTGGAATCACAACTAAAATTCAAGGCTCGAAGTCACAACTGCAGTCTGAGGACGCAATAGCTGTTTGGAATCAGTACTGCAGCTCAAGGCTCTGGGGTCATAGTTCCAGTCTGAGGCCACAATTCCCGTTTGGAATCACAACTGCAATTCAAGGCTCGAGGTCACAATTACAGTTCGGAATCACAACTGCTATTCAAGGCTCGAGGTCACAATTCTAGTCTGAGGTCACAATTCCGGTTTGGAATCATATTAGCAGTTCAAGGCTTGATTTCACAATTCCGGTTTGAAATAACAATTGCATTTCAAGGCTTGAGGTCACAATTCCAGTTTGAAATCACATTTGCATTTTAAGTCTTGAGGCCACAATTCCAGTATGAGGATAGAATTCATGTTGGGAATCACGATTGATGTTCAATGCTCGAGGTCACAATTCCAGTCAGAGTTCATGAATCCTGTTTGGAATCACAATTGCATTTCAACTCTCAAGATCACAATTCCAGTCTTAGGCCCCAAATCCTGTCAGGAAACACTACTAAAGTTCAAGGCTCGAAGACACGATTCTAGTCTGATGACCCTATACTGGTTTGGAATCACAAGTGCAGCCCAAGGCTCGGGGTCACAATTCCAGTCTGAGGCCACAATTCCCGTTTGGAATCACAACTGCTGATCCTGTCTCGAGGTCACGATTCCAGTCTGAGGACCCAATTCCGATTTGAAATCACAATGGCAGTTCAAGGCTCGAGATCACAATTCCAGTCTGAGCCCCCAATTCCGTGTTGGAATCACAACTGATGTTCATGTCTCGAGATCACGATTCCAGTCTGAGGACCCAATTCCGGTTTGGTATCACAAATGCAGCACAAGGCTCAGGGTCACAATTTCAAGTCTGAGGCCACAATTCCGCTTTGGAATCACAACTTAATTTCAAGGTTTGAAGTCACAGTTCCAGTCTGTGGTCCCAATTCCGGCTCTGAATCGTAACTGCTCTACATTGCTCGAGGTGACGATTCCAGTCTGAAGACTCAATTCCGGTATGGTATCACAACTGCAGCTCAAGCCTAGTTGTCACATTTCCAGTCTGAGGCCACGATTCCTGTTTGGAATCACAACTGCTATTCCTGTCTCGAGATCACAATTCCAGTCTGAGGCCACAATTCCCGTTTGGAATCAGTACTGCAGATCATGGCTAGGAGTCACAATTCCAGTCTGAGGCCCCAATTCCCAGTTGGACTCACAACTGCCGGTCAAGGCTCGAGGTCACAATTCCAGTCTGAGGTCACAAGTCCTGTTTGGAATCACAACTGGAGTTCAAGGCTCGAGGTCACAATTACAGTTTGGAATCACAATAGCAGTTCATAGAATGAGGTCACAATTACTCTCTGAGGTCAAAGTTTCTGTTTGGAATCACAATTGCAGTTCAAAGTTCGAGGTCTCAATTCCAGTCTGCCGTCACAATTCCGGTTTGGAATCAGAAGTGCTGTTCAAGTCTCGGGGTCACCATTCCATTCTGAGGCCACAATTCCCGTTTGGAATCACAACTGCTGATCCTGTCTCGAGGTCACGATTCCAGTCTTAGGTCACAATTCCAGTTTGGAATCACAATTGCAGTACGAGGCTGGAGAACACAATTCCTGTCTGAGGTCCCAATATCGGTTTGGTATCACAACTGCAGCTCAAATCTCTAGGTCACAAATTCAGTGTGTGGTCACAAATCCCGTTTGGAATCACATTTGCAGTTCTAGGGTGAATATCACAATTTCAGTCTGAGCCCCCAATTCCGTTTTGTAATCACAACTGCTGTTCATGTCTCGAGGTCACAATTCCAGTCTGAAGACCCAATTCCGGTTTGGTATCACAGATGCAGCACAAGGCTCAGGGTCACAATTCAAGTCTGAGGCCACAATTCCGCTTTGGAATCACAACTTAATTTCAAGGTTCGAAGTCACAGTTCCAGTCTGAGGTCCCAATTCCGGCTCTGAATCGTAACTGCTCTACATTGCTCGAGGTGAAGATTCCAGTCTGAAGACTCAATTCCGGTATGGTATCACAACTGCAGCTCAAGCCTAGTTGTCACATTTCCAGTCTGAGGCCACGATTCCCGTTTGGAATCACAACTGCTATTCCTGTCTCGAGATCACAATTCCAGTCTGAGGCCCCAATTCCTGTTTGGAATCAGTACTGCAGTTCAAGGCTCGAGCTCACTATTACAGTTTGGAATCACAATAGGAGTTCATGGAATGAGGTCACAATTCCAGTCTGATGCCTCAATTCCCGTTTGGAATCACAACTGAAGCTCAAGGCTCGGAGTCACAGTTCTAGTCTGAGGCCACACTTCCCGTTTGGAATTACAACTGCTATTCAAGCCTCGAGGTCACAATTCCGGTTTGGAATCACAATTGCAGTTCAAGGCTTGATTTCACAATTCCGGTTTGGAATCACAATTGCATTTCAAGGCTGGAGAACACAATTCCAGTTTCAAATCACATTTGCATTTTAAGTCATGAGGCCACAATTCCAGTATGAGGACACAATTCCTGTTTGGAATCACAACTGATCTTCAAGGCTTGAGCTCACAATTGCAGTCAGAGTTCATGAATCCTGTTTGGTATCACAAATACATTTCAAGTCTCGAGATCACAATTCCAGTCTTAGGCCCCAAATCCTGTCAGGAAACACTACTAAAGTTCAAGGCTCGAAGACACAATTGCAGTCTGAGGACACAATACCGGTTTGGTATCAAAACCGCAGCTCAAGGCTCGGGGTCACAAATCCAGTCTGAGGTCACAATTGCGGTTTGGTATCAGAACTGCAGCTCAAATCTCTAGGTCACAAATGCAGTGTGTGGTCACAAATCCCGTTTGGAATCACATTTGCAGTTCAAGGGACGAGATCACAATTCCAGTCTGAGCCCCCAATTCCAGTCTGAAGACTCAATTCCGGTATGGTATCACAACTGCAGCTCAAGCCTAGTTGTCACATTTCCAGTCTGAGGCCACGATTCCTGTTTGGAATCACAACTGCTATTCCTGTCTCGAGATCACAATTCCAGTCTGAGGCCCCAATTCCTGTTTGGAATCAGTACTGCAGTTCAAGGCTCGAGCTCACTATTACAGTTTGGAATCACAATAGGAGTTCATGGAATGAGGTCACAATTACTCTCTGAGGTCATAATTTCTGTTTGGAATCACAATTGCAGTTCAAAGCTCGACGTCTCAATTCCAGACTGCGGTCACAATTCCGGTTTGGAATCACAATTGCAGTTCAAGGCTTGAGATCACAATGCCAGACTGAGGTCACAATTGCGGTTTGGTATCAGAACTGCAGCTCAAATCTCTAGGTCACAAATGCAGTGTGTGGTCACAAATCCCGTTTGGAATCACATTTGCAGTTCAAGGGTCGAGATCACAATTCCAGTCTGAGCCCCCAATTCCAGTCTGAGGACCCAATTCCGGTTTGGTATCACAGATGCAGCACAAGGCTCAGGGTCACAATTCCAGTCTGAGGACCCAATTCCGATTTGGAATCACAACTTAATTTCAAGGTTCGTAGTCACAGTTCCAGTTTGAGGTCCCAATTCCGGCTCTGAATCGCAACTGCTCTACATTGCTCGAGGTGACAATTCCAGTCTGAAGACTCAATTCCGGTATGGTATCACAACTGCAGCTCAAGCCTAGTTGTCACATTTCCAATCTGAGGCCACGATTCCCGTTTGGAATCACAACTGCTATTCCTGTCTCGAGATCACAATTCCAGTCTGAGGCCCCAATTCCTGTTTGGAATCAGTACTGCAGTTCAAGGCTCGAGCTCACTATTACAGTTTGGAATCACAATAGGAGTTCATGGAATGAGGTCACAATTTCAGTCTGAGGCCCCAGTTCCTGTTTGAAATCCAATTGTAGTTCAAGTCTCGAGGTCACAAATCCAGTCTGCGGTCACAATTCTTGTTTGGAATCAAAATTGCAGTTCAAGGCTCGAGATCACAATTCCAGTCTGAGGCCACAATTCCCGTTTGGAATCACAACTGCTATTCAAGGCTTGAGTTCACAATTCCAATTTGGAATCACAATTGCAGTTCAAGGCTTGAGTTCACAATTCCAGTTTCAAATCACATTTGCATTTTAAGTCATGAGGCCACAATTCCAGTATGAGGACACAATTCCTGTTTGGAATCACAATTGATGTTCAAGCCTCGAGGTCACAATTCCAGTCTGAGGCCACAATACGGCTTTGGAATCACAACTAAAATTCAAGGCTCGAAGTCACAACTGCAGTCTGAGGACGCAATAGCTGTTTGGAATCAGTACTGCAGCTCAAGGCTCCGGGGTCATAGTTCCAGTCTGAGGCCACAATTCCCGTTTGGAATCACAACTGCAATTCAAGGCTCGAGGTCACAATTACAGTTCGGAATCACAACTGCTATTCAAGGCTCGAGGTCACAATTCTAGTCTGAGGTCACAATTCCGGTTTGGAATCATATTAGCAGTTCAAGGCTTGATTTCACAATTCCGGTTTGAAATAACAATTGCATTTCAAGGCTTGAGGTCACAATTCCAGTTTGAAATCACATTTGCATTTTAAGTCTTGAGGCCACAATTCCAGTATGAGGATAGAATTCATGTTGGGAATCACGGTTGATGTTCAATGCTCGAGGTCACAATTCCAGTCAGAGTTCATGAATCCTGTTTGGAATCACAATTGCATTTCAACTCTCAAGATCACAATTCCAGTCTTAGGCCCCAAATCCTGTCAGGAAACACTACTAAAGTTCAAGGCTCGAAGACACGATTCTAGTCTGATGACCCTATACTGCTTTGGAATCACAAGTGCAGCTCAAGGCTCGGGGTCACAATTCCAGTCTGAGGCCACAATTCCCGTTTGGAATCACAACTGCAGTTCAAGGATCGAGGTCACAATTACAGTTTGGATTCACAATAGCAGTTCATGGAATGAAATCACAATTCCAGTCTTAGGTCAATATTCCTGTTTGGAATCACAACTGCTATTCCTGTCTCGAGATCACAATTCCAGTCTGAGGCCCCAATTCCTGTTTGGAATCAGTACTGCAGTTCAAGGCTCGAGGTCACAATTCCTGTTTGAAATCACAATAGCAGTTCATGGAATGAGGTCACAATTACTCTCTGAGGTCATAATTTCTGTTGTGAATCACAATTGCAGTTCAAAGCTCGAGGTCTCAATTCCAGTCTGAGGCCACAATTCCCGTTTGGAATCACAATTGCAGTTCAAGGCTTGAGATCACAATGCCAGACTGAGGTCACAATTCCAGTTTGGAATCACAACTGCTGCTCAATGCTCGGGGTCACAATTCCAATCTGAGGCCACAATTCCCGTTTGGAATCACAACTGCTGATCCTGTCTCGAGGTCACGATTCCAGTCTGAGGACCCAATTCCGATTTGAAATCACAATGGCAGTTCAAGGCTCGAGATCACAATTCCAGTCTGAGCCCCCAATTCCGTGTTGGAATCACAACTGATGTTCATGTCTCGAGATCACGATTCCAGTCTGAGGACCCAATTCCGGTTTGGTATCACAAATGCAGCACAAGGCTCAGGGTCACAATTCAAGTCTGAGGCCACAATTCCGCTTTGGAATCACAACTTAATTTCAAGGTTTGAAGTCACAGTTCCAGTCTGAGGTCCCAATTCCGGCTCTGAATCGTAACTGCTCTACATTGCTCGAGGTGACGATTCCAGTCTGAAGACTCAATTCCGGTATGGTATCACAACTGCAGCTCAAGCCTAGTTGTCACATTTCCAGTCTGAGGCCACGATTCCCGTTTGGAATCACAACTGCTATTCCTGTCTCGAGATCACAATTCCAGTCTGAGGCCCCAATTCCTGTTTGGAATCAGTACTGCAGTTCAAGGCTCGAGCTCACTATTACAGTTTGGAATCACAATAGGAGTTCATGGAATGAGGTCACAATTACTCTCTGAGGTCATATTTTCTGTTTGGAATCACAATTGCAGTTCAAAGCTCGACGTCTCAATTCCAGACTGAGGTCACAAGTCCTGTTTGGAATCACAATTGCAGTTCAAGGCTTGAGATCACAGTGCCAGACTGAGGTCACAATTGCGGTTTGGTATCAGAACTGCAGCTCAAATCTCTAGGTCACAAATGCAGTGTGTGGTCACAAATCCCGTTTGGAATCACATTTGCAGTTCAAGGGTCGAGATCACAATTCCAGTCTGTGGCCCCAATTCCAGTCTGAGGACCCAATTCCGGTTTGGTATCACAGATGCAGCACAAGGCTCAGGGTCACAATTCCAGTCTGAGGACCCAATTCCGATTTGGAATCACAACTTAATTTCAAGGTTCGTAGTCACAGTTCCAGTTTGAGGTCCCAATTCCGGCTCTGAATCGTAACTGCTCTACATTGCTCGAGGTGACGATTCCAGTCTGAAGACTCAATTCCGGTATGGTATCACAACTGCAGCTCAAGCCTAGTTGTCACATTTCCAGTCTGAGGCCACGATTCCTGTTTGGAATCACAACTGCTATTCCTGTCTCGAGATCACAATTCCAGTCTGAGTCCCCAATTCCTGTTTGGAATCAGTACTGCAGATCATGGCTAGGAGTCGCAATTCCAGTCTGAGGCCCCAATTCCCAGTTGGACTCACAACTGCAGTTCAAGGCTCGAGGTCACAATTCCAGTCTGAGGCCCCAATTCCGGTTTGATTTCAGAGCTGCAGCTTAAGGTTCAGGGTCACAATTCCAGTCTGAGGTCCTGATATCGGTTTGGTTCCACAACTGCAGCTCAAATCTCTAGGTCACAAATTCAGTGTGTGGTCACTAATCCCGTTTGGAATCACATTTACAATTCAAGGGTCGAGATCACAATTCCAGTCTGAGGCCTCAATTCCCGTTTGGAATCACAACTGAAGCTCAAGGCTCGAAGTCACAGTTCTAGTCTGAGGCCACAATTCCCGTTTGGAATTACAACTGCTATTCAAGCCTCGAGGTCACAATTCCGGTTTGGAATCACAATTGCAGTTCAAGGCTTGATTTCACAATTCCGGTTTGGAATCACAATTGCATTTCAAGGCTGGAGAACACAATTCCAGTTTCAAATCACATTTGCATTTTAAGTCATGAGGCCACAATTCCAGTATGAGGACACAATTCCTGTTTGGAATCACAACTGATCTTCAAGGCTTGAGCTCACAATTGCAGTCAGAGTTCATGAATCCTGTTTGGTATTACAAATACATTTCAAGTCTCGAGATCACAATTCCAGTCTTAGGCCCCAAATCCGGTCAGGAAACACTACTAAAGTTCAAGGCTCGAAGACACAATTGCAGTCTGAGGACCCAATACCGGTTTGGTATCAAAACCGCAGCTCAAGGCTCGGGGTCACAAATCCAGTCTGAGGTCACAATTGCGGTTTGGTATCAGAACTGCAGCTCAAATCTCTAGGTCACAAATGCAGTGTGTGGTCACAAATCCCGTTTGGAATCACATTTGCAGTTCAAGGGTCGAGATCACAATTCCAGTCTGAGCCCCCAATTCCAGTCTGAGGACCCAATTCCGGTTTGGTAACACAGATGCAGCACAAGGCTCAGGGTCACAATTCCAGTCTGAGGACCCAATTCCGATTTGGAATCACAACTTAATTTCAAGGTTCGTAGTCACAGTTCCAGTTTGAGGTCCCAATTCCGGCTCTGAATCGCAACTGCTCTACATTGCTCGAGGTGACGATTCCAGTCTGAAGACTCAATTCCGGTATGGTATCACAACTGCAGCTCAAGCCTAGTTGTCACATTTCCAGTCTGAGGCCACGATTCCCGTTTGGAATCACAACTGCTATTCCTGTCTCGAGATCACAATTCCAGTCTGAGGCCCCAATTCCTGTTTGGAATCAGTACTGCAGTTCAAGGCTCGAGCTCACTATTACAGTTTGGAATCACAATAGGAGTTCATGGAATTAGGTCACAATTACTCTCTGAGGTCATATTTTCTGTTTGGAATCACAATTGCAGTTCAAAGCTCGACGTCTCAATTCCAGACTGAGGTCACAAGTCCTGTTTGGAATCACAATTGCAGTTCAAGGCTTGAGATCACAGTGCCAGACTGAGGTCTCAATTGCGGTTTGGTATCAGAACTGCAGCTCAAATCTCTAGGTCACAAATGCAGTGTGTGGTTACAAATCCCGTTTGGAATCACATTTGCAGTTCAAGGGTCGAGATCACAATTCCAGTCTGTGGCCCCAATTCCAGTCTGAGGACCCAATTCCGGTTTGGTATCACAGATGCAGCACAAGGCTCAGGGTCACAATTCCAGTCTGAGGACCCAATTCCGATTTGGAATCACAACTTAATTTCAAGGTTCGTAGTCACAGTTCCAGTTTGAGGTCCCAATTCCGGCTCTGAATCGCAACTGCTCTACATTGCTCGAGGTGACGATTCCAGTCTGAAGACTCAATTCCGGTATGGTATCACAACTGCAGCTCAAGCCTAGTTGTCACATTTCCAGTCTGAGGCCACGATTCCTGTTTGGAATCACAACTGCTATTCCTGTCTCGAGATCACAATTCCAGTCTGAGGCCCCAATTCCTGTTTGGAATCAGTACTGCAGATCATGGCTCGGAGTCGCAATTCCAGTCTGAGGCCCCAATTCCCAGTTGGACTCACAACTGCAGTTCAAGGCTCGAGGTCACAATTCCAGTCTGAGGCCCCAATTCCCAGTTGGACTCACAACTGCCGGACAAGGCTCGAGATCACAATTCCAGTCTGAGGCCCAAATTCCTGTTTGGAATCAGTACTGCAGTTCAAGGCTCGAGCTCACTATTACAGTTTGGAATCACAATAGGAGTTCATGGAATGAGGTCACAATTCCAGTCTGAGGCCCCAATTCGTGTTTGAAATCCAATTGTAGTTCAAGTCTCGAGGTCACAAATCCAGTCTGCGGTCACAATTCTTGTTTGGAATCAAAATTGCAGTTCAAGGCTCGAGATCACAATTCCAGTCTGAGGCCACAATTCCCGTTTGGAATCACAACTGCTATTCAAGGCTTGAGTTCACAATTCCAATTTGGAATCACAATTGCAGTTCAAGGCTTGAGTTCACAATTCCAGTTTCAAATCACATTTGCATTTTAAGTCATGAGGCCACAATTCCAGTATGAGGACACAATTCCTGTTTGGAATCACAATTGATGTTCAAGCCTCGAGGTCACAATTCCAGTCTGAGGCCACAATACGGCTTTGGAATCACAACTAAAATTCAAGGCTCGAAGTCACAACTGCAGTCTGAGGACGCAATAGCTGTTTGGAATCAGTACTGCAGCTCAAGGCTCCGGGGTCATAGTTCCAGTCTGAGGCCACAATTCCCGTTTGGAATCACAACTGCAATTCCAGGCCCGAGGTCACAATTACAGTTCGGAATCACAACTGCTATTCAAGGCTCGAGGTCACAATTCAAGTCTGAGGCCACAATTCCGGTTTGGAATCATATTAGCAGTTCAAGGCTTGATTTCACAATTCCGGTTTGAAATAACAATTGCATTTCAAGGCTTGAGGTCACAATTCCAGTTTGAAATCACATTTGCATTTTAAGTCTTGAGGCCACAATTCCAGTATGAGGATAGAATTCATGTTGGGAATCACGATTGATGTTCAATGCTCGAGGTCACAATTCCAGTCAGAGTTCATGAATCCTGTTTGGAATCACAATTGCATTTCAACTCTCAAGATCACAATTCCAGTCTTAGGCCCCAAATCCTGTCAGGAAACACTACTAAAGTTCAAGGCTCGAAGACACGATTCTAGTCTGATGACCCTATACTGGTTTGGAATCACAAGTGCAGCTCAAGGCTCGGGGTAACAATTCCAGTCTGAGGCCACAATTCCCGTTTGGAATCACAACTGAAGTTCAAGGATCGAGGTCACAATTACACTTTGGAGTCACGATAGCAGTTCATGGAATGAAATCACAATTCCAGTCTTAGGTCAATATTCCTGTTTGGAATCACAACTGCTATTCCTGTCTCGAGATCACAATTCCAGTCTGAGGACCCAATTCCGGTTTGGTATCACAAATGCAGCACAAGGCTCAGGGTCACAATTCAAGTCTGAGGCCACAATTCCGCTTTGGAATCACAACTTAATTTCAAGGTTTGAAGTCACTGTTCCAGTCTGAGGTCCCAATTCCGGCTCTGAATCGTAACTCTTCTACATTGCTCGAGGTGACGATTCCAGTCTGAAGACTCAATTCCGGTATGGTATCAGGACTGCAGCTCCAAGCCTAGTTTTCACATTTCCAGTCTGAGGCCACGATTCCCGTTTGGAATCACAACTGCTATTCCTGTCTCGAGATCACAATTCCAGCCTGAGGCCCCAATTCCTGTTTGGAATCAGTACTGCAGATCATGGCTAGGAGTCACAATTCCAGTCTGAGGCCCCAATTCCCAGTTGGACTCACAACTGCCGGTCAAGGCTCGAGGTCACAATTCCAGTCTGAGGTCACAAGTCCTGTTTGGAATCACAACTGGAGTTCAAGGCTCGAGGTCACAATTACAGTTTGGAATCACAAGAGCAGTTCATGGAATGAGGTCACAATTACTCTCTGAGGTCATAGTTTCTGTTTGGAATCACAATTGCAGTTCAAAGCTCGAGGTCTCAATTCCAGTCTGAGCCCCCAATTCTGTGTTGTAATCACAACGGATGTTCATGTCTCGAGATCACGATTCCAGTCTGAGGACCCAATTCCGGTTTGGTATCACAAGTGCAGCTCAAGGCTCAGGGTCACAATTCCAGTCTGAGGCCACAATTCCCGTTTGGAATCACAACTGCTATTCCTGTCTCGAGATAACAATTCCAGTCTGAGGCCACAATTCCTGTTTGGAATCAGTACTGCAGTTCAAGGCTCGAGGTCACAATTCCTGTTTGGAATCACAATAGCAGTTCATAGAATGAGGTCACAATTCCAGTCTGAGGTCATAATTTCTGTTTGGTATCACAAGTGCAGTTCAAAGCTCCAAGTCTCAGTTCCAGTCTGCGGTCACAATTCCGGTTTGGAATCACAATTGCAGTTCAAGGCTTGAGATCACAATGCCAGACTGAGGTCTCAATTCCCGTTTGGAATCACAACTGCAGCACAAGGCTCAGGGTCAGAATTCAAGTCTGAGGCCACAATTCCCGTTTGGAATCACAACTGCTGATCCTGTCTCGAGGTCACGATTCCAGTCTGAGGACCCAATTCCGGTTTGGTATCACAAATGCAGCACAAGGCTCAGGGTCACAATTCCAGTCTGAGGCCACAATTCCGCTTTGGAATCACAACTTAATTTCAAGGTTTGAAGTCACAGTTCCAGTCTGAGGTCCCAATTCCGGCTCTGAATCGTAACTGCGCTACATTGCTCGAGGTGACGATTCCAGTCTGAAGACTCAATTCCGGTATGGTATCACAACTGGAGCTCAAGCCTAGTTGTCACATTTCCAGTCTAAGGCCACGATTCCCGTTTGGAATCACAACTGCTATTCCTGTCTCGAGATCACAATTCCAGTCTGAGGCCACAATTCCCGTTTGGAATCACAACTGCTATTCAAGGCTCGAGGTCACAATTCTAATCGGAGGCCACAATTCCCGTTTGGAATTACAACTGCTATTCACGCCTCGAGGTCACAATTCCGGTTTGGAATCACAATTGCAGTTCAAGGCTAGAGTTCACAATTCTCGTTTGAAATCACATTTGCATTTTAAGTCTTGAGGCCACAATTCCAGTATGACGATAGAATTCCTGTTTGGAATCATGATTACATTTCAAGTCTCACGATCACAATTCCAGTCTTAGGCCCCAAATCCTGTCAGTAAACACTACTAAAGTTCAAGGCTCGAAGACATTATTCTAGTCTGATGACCCAATACCGGTTTGGTATCAAAACTGCAGCTCAAGGCTCAGGGTCACAAATCCAATCTGATGTCACAATTGCGGTTTGGAATCACATTTGCAGTTCAAGGCTTGAGTTCACAATTCCGTTATGAAATAACAATTGCATTTCAAGTCTTGAGGCCACAATTCCAGTATGAGGACACAATTCCTGTTTGGAATCACGATTGATGTTCAATGCTCGAGGTCACAATTCCAGTCAGAGTTCATGAATCCTGTTTGGAATCACAATTGCATTTCAATTCTCAAGATCACAATTCCAGTCTTAGGCCCCAAATCCTGTCAGGAAACACTACTAAAGTTCATGGCTAGAAGACACAATTCTAGTCTGATGACCCTATACTGCTTTGGAATCACAACTGCAGCTCAAGGCTCAGGGTCACAATTCCAGTCTGAGCCCCCAATTCCGTGTTGGAATCACTACTGATGTTCATGTCTCGAAATCACGATTCCAGTCTGAGGACCCAATTCCGGTTTGGTATCAGAAATGCAGCACAAGGCTCAGGGTCACAATTCAAGTCTGAGGCCACAATTCCGCTTTGGAATCACAACTTAATTTCAAGGTTCGAAGTCACAGTTCCAGTCTGAGGTCCAAATTCTGGCTCTGAATCGTAACTGCTCTACATTGCTCGAGGTGACTATTCCAGTCTGAAGACTCAATTCCGGTATGGTATCACAGCTGCAGCTCAAGCCTAGTTGTCACATTTCCAGTCTGAGGCCCCAATTCCTGTTTGGAATCAGTACTGCAGATCATGGCTAGGCGTCACAATTCCAGTCTGATGCCACAATTCCCGTTTCGAATCACAAGTGCAGTTCAAGGCTCGAGGTCACTATTACAGTTTGGAATCACAAGAGCAGTTCATGGAATGAGGTCACAATTACTCTCTGAGGTCATAATTTCTGTTTGGAATCACAATTGCAGTTCAAAGCTCGAGGTCTCAATTCCAGTCTGCAGTCACAATTCCGGTTGGGAATCACAATTGCAGTTCAAGGCTTGAGATCACAATGCCAGACTGAGGTCACAATTCCGGTTTTGTACTCAATTGCAGTTCAAGGATGGAGAACACAATTCAAGTCTGAGGTCACAATTCTGGTTTGAAATCACGTCTGCTGCTCAAGGCTCGGTGTCACAATTCCATTCTGAGGCCAGAATTCCCGTTTGGAATCACAACTGCTGATCCTGTCTCGAGGTCTCGATTCCAGTCTGAGGCCACAATTCCTGTTGGAATCACAATTGCAGTACAAGGCTGGAGAACACAATTCCAGTCTGAGGTCCCAATATCAGTTTGGTATCACAACTGCAGCTGAAATCTCTAGGTCACAAATTCAGTGTGTGGTCACAAATCCCGTTTGGAATCACATTTGCAGTTCAAGGGTCAAGATCACAATTCCAGTCTGAGGCCACAATTCCTGTTTGGAATCACAACTGCTATTCAAGGCTCGAGGTCACAATTCCGGTTTGCAATCACAATTGCAATTCAAGGCTTGAGGTCACATTTCCAGTCAGAGTTCATGAATCCTGTTTGGAATCACAATTGCATTTCAAGTTTCGAGATCACAATTCCAGTCTGAGGCCCCAATTCCTGTTTGAAATCCAATTGTAGTTCAAGGCTCGAGGTCACAAATCCAGTCCGAGGTCACAATTCTTGTTTGGAATCAAAATTGTAGTTCAAGGCTGGAGATCACAATTCCAGTCTGAGGCCACAATACGGCTTTGGAATCACAACTAAAATTCAAGGCTTGAAGTCACAACTGCAGTCTGAGGACGCAATAGCTGTTTGTAATCAGTGCTGCAGCTCAAGGCTCCGGGGTCATAGTTCCAGGCTGAGGCCACAATTCCCGTTTGGAATCACAATTGTAGTTCAAGGCTCAAGGTCATAATTCCAGTCTGAGGTCACAATTCCTGTTTGGAATCACAATTGCAGTTCAAGGCTCGAGATCACAATTCCAGTCTCAGCCCCCAATTCCATTTTGTAATTACATCTGCTGTTCATGTCTCGCGGTCACAATTCCAGTCTGAGGCCACAATTGCCGTTTGGAATCACAACTGCAATTCAAGGCTAGAGGTCACTATTACAGTTTGGAATCACAAGAGCAGTTCATGGAAGGAGGTCACAATTACTGTCTGAGTCCCCAGTTCCGGTTTTGTAATCACAATTGCAGTACGAGGCTGGAGAACACAATTCCTGTCTGAGGTCCCAATATCGGTTTGGTATCACAACTGCAGCTCAAATCTCTAGGTCACAAATTCAGTGTGTGGTCACAAATCCCGTTTGGAATCAAATTTGCAGTTCAAGGGTCGAGATCACAATTCCAGTCTGAGGCCATAATTCCCGTTTGGAATCACTACTGCTGTTCATGTCTCGAGGTCAGTATTCCAATCTGAGGACCCAATTCCTGTTTGGAATCACATTTGCAGTTCAAGGCTTGAGGTTACAATTCCAGTACGGAATAACAACTGCCGTTCAATGCTCGTGGTCACAATTCCAGTCTGAGGACTCAATTCCGGTTTGGTGTCACAACTGCAGCTCAAGGCTCGGGGTCATAAACCCAGTCTGAGGTCACAATTCCTGTGTGGAATCAGAATGGTAGTACAAGTCTCGAGGTCAGGATTCCAGTCTGAGGATGCAGTTCCGGTTTGGAATAACAACTGCTATTCATCATTCGAGGTCATGATTCCAGTCTGAGGCCGTAATTCCACTTTTTAATCTCAACTAAGTTTTAAGGCTCGAAGTCCCAGTTCCAGTCTGAGATCCCAATACCGGTTCTGAATCGTAACTGCTCTTCCTTGCTCGAGGTTACGATTCCAGTCTAAGGACTCAATTCCGGTTTGGTATCACAACTGCAGGTTAAGGCTCGGGGGCACAATTCCAGTCTGAGGCCACAATTCCCATTTGGAATCACAAAGGATGTCCATGTCTCGAGTTCACAATTCCATTCTAGGGACCCAATTCCGGTTTGTAATAACAACTGCAATTCATCGTTCGAGGTCATGATTCCAGTCTGAGAACCGTATTCCGATTTGAAATCCCATTTGCAGTTCAAGGCTTGGTGTCACAGTTCAAGTCTTATGCCAAAATTCCCGTTTGGAATCACAACTGCAATTCAAGGCTCGAGGTCATAAATACAGTCTGAGGTCACAATTCCTGTTGGAATCACAATTGCAGTTCAAGGCTTGATTTCACAATTCTGGTTTGGAATAACAATAACCGTTCAAGGCTTGATGTCAGAATTTCAGTTTGGAATAACAACTGCCGTTCAAGGCTCGAGGTCACAATTCCAGTCTGAGTTCAGAATTCCTGTTTGGAATCACAATTGCAATTCAAGGCTCGATGTTTCAATTCTAGTCTGAAGCCCCAATACCGCTTTGGAATCACAACCAAAATTCAAGGCTCGAAGTCAAAACTGCAGTCTGAGGACCCAATACCGGTTTGGAATCAGTACTGCAGCTCAAGGCTCAGGGTCACAGTTCAAGTCTTAGGCCAAAATTCCCATTTGGAATCACAACTGCAAATCAAGGTTCGAGGTCACAATTACAGTTTGAAATCACAATAGCAGTTCAGGGAATCCGGTGACAATTACTGTCTGAGGTCATAATTTCTGTTTGGAATCACAATTGCAGTTCAAAGCTCTCTGCCACAATTCCTGTCTGAGGTCACAATTCCTGTTTGGAATCACAATGGCAGTTCAAGGCTCGAGGTCTTAGTTCCAGTCTGAGGTCCCGATATCGGTTTGGTATCACAACTGCAGCTGAAGTCTCTAGGTGACAAATTCAGTGTGTGGTCACAAATCCCGTTTGGAATCATATTTGCAGTTCAAGGCTCGAGATCACAATTCCAGTCTGAGGCCATAATTCCCGTTTGTAATCACTACTGCTGTTCATGTCTCCAGGTCAGGATTCCAGTCTGAGGACCCAATTCCGATTTGAAATCACAATTGCAGTTCAAGGCTCGAGGTCACAAATCCAGTCTGAGGTCACAATTCCTGTTTAGAATCACAATTGCATTTCTAGGCTCGAGGTCTCAATTCCCGTCTGAGGCCCAAATACTGCTTTGGAATCACAAGAAATATTGAAGGCTCGAGGTCATAAATCCACTCTGAGGTCACAATTCCTGTTGGAATCACAATTGCAGTTCAAGGCTTGAGTTCACAATCCCGATTTGGAATCACAATTGCATTTCAAGTCTTGAGGTCACAATTCCTGTTTGAAATCACAATTGCAGTTCAAGGCTTGAGTTCACAATTCCGGTTTGGAATAAAAATTGCATTTTAAGTCTTGAGGTCAAAATTCCAGTTTGAAATCACATTTGCATTTTAAGTCTTGAGGCCAGAATTCCAGTATGAGGACACAATTCCTGTTTGGAATCACAATTGATGTTCAAGGCTTGAGCTCATAATTCCAGTCTGCGGTCATGAATCTCGTTTTGAATCACAATAGATGTTCAAGGCTCAAGATCACAATTCCTGTCTGAGGCCCCAAAACCTGGCAGGAAACACTACTAAAGTTCAAGGCTCCAAGACACAACTGCAGTCTGAGGACTCAATACCGGTTTGGTATCTCAACTGCAGCTCAAGGCTCGGGATCACAATTGCAGTCTGATGCCACAAATCCCGTTTGTTATCACAATGGCAGTACAAGACTCGAGGTCACGATTCCAGTCTGAGGACCCAATTCCGGTTTGGAATAACAACTGGTATTCATCGTTCGAGGTCATGATTACAGTTTGAGGCCGCAGTTTTGCTTTGGAATCACAATTAAATTTCAAGGCCCGAAGTATCTGTTCCAGTCTGAGGTCCCAATACCGGTTCTGAATCCTAACTGTTCTTCATGGCCCGAGGTCACGATTCCAGTCTGAGGACTCAATTCCGGTTTGGTATCACAACTGCAGCTTAAGGCTCAGGGTCACAATTCCAGTCTGAGGCCACAATTCACGTATGGAATCACAACTGCTCTTCATGTCTCGGGGTCACGATTCCAGTCTGAGGACCCAATTCCGATTTGGAATAACAACTGTTATTCATCGTTCGAGTTCATGATTCCAGTCTGAGGACCCAATTCCTATTTGGAATCCCAATTGCAGTTCAAGGCTCGAAGTCACAATTCCAATCTGAGGCCAAAATTCCTGTTTGGAATCACAACTGCAATTCAAGGCTCGAAGACACAACTGCAGTCTGAGGACCCAATACCGGTTTGGAATCAGTACTGCAGCTCAAGGCTCGGGGTCACAAATACAGTCTGAGGCCACAATTCCCGTTTGGAATCACAACCGCAATTCAAGGCTCGAGGTCAAAATTCCAGACTGAGGTCAGAATTCTGTTTTGGAATCAAAATTGCAGTTCGAGGCTCGAGGTCTCGATTCCAGTCTGAGGTCACAATTCCGGTATGGAATAACAACTGCTATTCATCATTCGAGGTCATGATTCCAGTCTGAGGCCGCAATTCCACTTTTTAATCACAACTAAATTTTAAGGCTTGAAGTCCCAGTTCCAATCTGAGGTCCCAATACCGGTTCTGAATCGTAACTGCTCTTCATTGCCCGAGGTCACGATTCCAGTCTGAGGATTCAGTTCTGGTTTGGTATCACAACTGCAGCTTAAGGCTCGGGGCCACAATTCCAGTCTGAGGCTACAATTCCCATTTGGAATTACGACTGCTGTTCATGTCTCTAGGTCACGATTCCAGACTGAGGACCCAATTCCGGTTTGGAATAACAACTGCAATTCATCGTTCGAGGTCATGATTCCAGTCTGAGAACCGTATTCCGATTTGAAATCCCATTTGCAGTTCAAGGCTTGGTGTCACAGTTCAAGTCTTATGCCAAAATTCCCGTTTGGAATCACAACTGCAATTCAAGGCTCGAGGTCATAAATACAGTCTGAGGTCACAATTCCTGTTGGAATCACAATTGCAGTTCAAGGCTTGATTTCACAATTCTGGTTTGGAATAACAATAACTGTTCAAGGCTTGATGTCAGAATTTCAGTTTGGAATAACAACTGCCGTTCAAGGCTCGAGGTCACAATTCCAGTCTGAGTTCAGAATTCCTGTTTGGAATCACAATTGCAATTCAAGGCTCGATGTTTCAATTCTAGTCTGAAGCCCCAATACCGCTTTGGAATCACAACCAAAATTCAAGGCTCGAAGTCAAAACTGCAGTCTGAGGACCCAATACCGGTTTGGAATCAGTACTGCAGCTCAAGGCTCAGGGTCACAGTTCAAGTCTTAGGCCAAAATTCCCATTTGGAATCACAACTGCAAATCAAGGTTCGAGGTCACAATTACAGTTTGAAATCACAATAGCAGTTCAGGGAATCCGGTGACAATTACTGTCTGAGGTCATAATTTCTGTTTGGAATCACAATTGCAGTTCAAAGCTCTCTGCCACAATTCCTGTCTGAGGTCACAATTCCTGTTTGGAATCACAATGGCAGTTCAAGGCTCGAGGTCTTAGTTCCAGTCTGAGGTCCCGATATCGGTTTGGTATCACAACTGCAGCTGAAGTCTCTAGGTGACAAATTCAGTGTGTGGTCACAAATCCCGTTTGGAATCATATTTGCAGTTCAAGGCTCGAGATCACAATTCCAGTCTGAGGCCATAATTCCCGTTTGTAATCACTACTGCTGTTCATGTCTCCAGGTCAGGATTCCAGTCTGAGGACCCAATTCCGATTTGAAATCACAATTGCAGTTCAAGGCTCGAGGTCACAAATCCAGTCTGAGGTCACAATTCCTGTTTAGAATCACAATTGCATTTCTAGGCTCGAGGTCTCAATTCCCGTCTGAGGCCCAAATACTGCTTTGGAATCACAAGAAATATTGAAGGCTCGAGGTCATAAATCCACTCTGAGGTCACAATTCCTGTTGGAATCACAATTGCAGTTCAAGGCTTGAGTTCACAATCCCGATTTGGAATCACAATTGCATTTCAAGTCTTGAGGTCACAATTCCTGTTTGAAATCACAATTGCAGTTCAAGGCTTGAGTTCACAATTCCGGTTTGGAATAAAAATTGCATTTTAAGTCTTGAGGTCAAAATTCCAGTTTGAAATCACATTTGCATTTTAAGTCTTGAGGCCAGAATTCCAGTATGAGGACACAATTCCTGTTTGGAATCACAATTGATGTTCAAGGCTTGAGCTCATAATTCCAGTCTGCGGTCATGAATCTCGTTTTGAATCACAATAGATGTTCAAGGCTCAAGATCACAATTCCTGTCTGAGGCCCCAAAACCTGGCAGGAAACACTACTAAAGTTCAAGGCTCCAAGACACAACTGCAGTCTGAGGACTCAATACCGGTTTGGTATCTCAACTGCAGCTCAAGGCTCGGGATCACAATTGCAGTCTGATGCCACAAATCCCGTTTGTTATCACAATGGCAGTACAAGACTCGAGGTCACGATTCCAGTCTGAGGACCCAATTCCGGTTTGGAATAACAACTGGTATTCATCGTTCGAGGTCATGATTACAGTTTGAGGCCGCAGTTTTGCTTTGGAATCACAATTAAATTTCAAGGCCCGAAGTATCTGTTCCAGTCTGAGGTCCCAATACCGGTTCTGAATCCTAACTGTTCTTCATGGCCCGAGGTCACGATTCCAGTCTAAGGACTCAATTCCGGTTTGGTATCACAACTGCAGCTTAAGGCTCAGGGTCACAATTCCAGTCTGAGGCCACAATTCACGTATGGAATCACAACTGCTCTTCATGTCTCGGGGTCACGATTCCAGTCTGAGGACCCAATTCCGATTTGGAATAACAACTGTTATTCATCGTTCGAGTTCATGATTCCAGTCTGAGGACCCAATTCCTATTTGGAATCCCAATTGCAGTTCAAGGCTCGAAGTCACAATTCCAATCTGAGGCCAAAATTCCTGTTTGGAATCACAACTGCAATTCAAGGCTCGAAGACACAACTGCAGTCTGAGGACCCAATACCGGTTTGGAATCAGTACTGCAGCTCAAGGCTCGGGGTCACAAATACAGTCTGAGGCCACAATTCCCGTTTGGAATCACAACCGCAATTCAAGGCTCGAGGTCAAAATTCCAGACTGAGGTCAGAATTCTGTTTTGGAATCAAAATTGCAGTTCGAGGCTCGAGGTCTCGATTCCAGTCTGAGGTCACAATTCCGGTATGGAATAACAACTGCTATTCATCATTCGAGGTCATGATTCCAGTCTGAGGCCGCAATTCCACTTTTTAATCACAACTAAATTTTAAGGCTTGAAGTCCCAGTTCCAATCTGAGGTCCCAATACCGGTTCTGAATCGTAACTGCTCTTCATTGCCCGAGGTCACGATTCCAGTCTGAGGATTCAGTTCTGGTTTGGTATCACAACTGCAGCTTAAGGCTCGGGGCCACAATTCCAGTCTGAGGCTACAATTCCCATTTGGAATTACGACTGCTGTTCATGTCTCTAGGTCACGATTCCAGACTGAGGACCCAATTCCGGTTTGGAATAACAACTGCAATTCATCGTTCAAGGTCATATTTCCAGTCTGAGAACCCTATTCCGATTTGAAATCCCATTTGCAGTTCAAGGCTCTGTGTCACAGTTCAAGTCTTATGCCAAAATTCCCGTTTGGAATCACAACTGCAATTCAAGGCTCGAGGTCATAAATACAGTCTGAGGTCACAATTCCTGTTGGAATCACAATTGCAGTTCAAGGCTTGATTTCACAATTCTGGTTTGGAATAACAATAACCGTTCAAGGCTTGATGTCAGAATTTCAGTTTGGAATAACAACTGCCGTTCAAGGCTCGAGGTCACAATTCCAGTCTGAGTTCAGAATTCCTGTTTGGAATCACAATTGCAATTCAAGGCTCGATGTTTCAATTCTAGTCTGAAGCCCCAATACCGCTTTGGAATCACAACCAAAATTCAAGGCTCGAAGTCAAAACTGCAGTCTGAGGACCCAATACCGGTTTGGAATCAGTACTGCAGCTCAAGGCTCAGGGTCACAGTTCAAGTCTTAGGCCAAAATTCCCATTTGGAATCACAACTGCAAATCAAGGTTCGAGGTCACAATTACAGTTTGAAATCACAATAGCAGTTCAGGGAATCCGGTGACAATTACTGTCTGAGGTCATAATTTCTGTTTGGAATCACAATTGCAGTTCAAAGCTCTCTGCCACAATTCCTGTCTGAGGTCACAATTCCTGTTTGGAATCACAATGGCAGTTCAAGGCTCGAGGTCTTAGTTCCAGTCTGAGGTCCCGATATCGGTTTGGTATCACAACTGCAGCTGAAGTCTCTAGGTGACAAATTCAGTGTGTGGTCACAAATCCCGTTTGGAATCATATTTGCAGTTCAAGGCTCGAGATCACAATTCCAGTCTGAGGCCATAATTCCCGTTTGTAATCACTACTGCTGTTCATGTCTCCAGGTCAGGATTCCAGTCTGAGGACCCAATTCCGATTTGAAATCACAATTGCAGTTCAAGGCTCGAGGTCACAAATCCAGTCTGAGGTCACAATTCCTGTTTAGAATCACAATTGCATTTCTAGGCTCGAGGTCTCAATTCCCGTCTGAGGCCCAAATACTGCTTTGGAATCACAAGAAATATTGAAGGCTCGAGGTCATAAATCCACTCTGAGGTCACAATTCCTGTTGGAATCACAATTGCAGTTCAAGGCTTGAGTTCACAATCCCGATTTGGAATCACAATTGCATTTCAAGTCTTGAGGTCACAATTCCTGTTTGAAATCACAATTGCAGTTCAAGGCTTGAGTTCACAATTCCGGTTTGGAATAAAAATTGCATTTTAAGTCTTGAGGTCAAAATTCCAGTTTGAAATCACATTTGCATTTTAAGTCTTGAGGCCAGAATTCCAGTATGAGGACACAATTCCTGTTTGGAATCACAATTGATGTTCAAGGCTTGAGCTCATAATTCCAGTCTGCGGTCATGAATCTCGTTTTGAATCACAATAGATGTTCAAGGCTCAAGATCACAATTCCTGTCTGAGGCCCCAAAACCTGGCAGGAAACACTACTAAAGTTCAAGGCTCCAAGACACAACTGCAGTCTGAGGACTCAATACCGGTTTGGTATCTCAACTGCAGCTCAAGGCTCGGGATCACAATTGCAGTCTGATGCCACAAATCCCGTTTGTTATCACAATGGCAGTACAAGACTCGAGGTCACGATTCCAGTCTGAGGACCCAATTCCGGTTTGGAATAACAACTGGTATTCATCGTTCGAGGTCATGATTACAGTTTGAGGCCGCAGTTTTGCTTTGGAATCACAATTAAATTTCAAGGCCCGAAGTATCTGTTCCAGTCTGAGGTCCCAATACCGGTTCTGAATCCTAACTGTTCTTCATGGCCCAAGGTCACGATTCCAGTCTGAGGACTCAATTCTGGTTTGGTATCACAACTGCAGCTTAAGGCTCAGGGTCACAATTCCAGTCTGAGGCCACAATTCACGTATGGAATCACAACTGCTCTTCATGTCTCGGGGTCACGATTCCAGTCTGAGGACCCAATTCCGATTTGGAATAACAACTGTTATTCATCGTTCGAGTTCATGATTCCAGTCTGAGGACCCAATTCCTATTTGGAATCCCAATTGCAGTTCAAGGCTCGAAGTCACAATTCCAATCTGAGGCCAAAATTCCTGTTTGGAATCACAACTGCAATTCAAGGCTCGAAGACACAACTGCAGTCTGAGGACCCAATACCGGTTTGGAATCAGTACTGCAGCTCAAGGCTCGGGGTCACAAATACAGTCTGAGGCCACAATTCCCGTTTGGAATCACAACCGCAATTCAAGGCTCGAGGTCAAAATTCCAGACTGAGGTCAGAATTCTGTTTTGGAATCAAAATTGCAGTTCGAGGCTCGAGGTCTCGATTCCAGTCTGAGGTCACAATTCCGGTATGGAATAACAACTGCTATTCATCATTCGAGGTCATGATTCCAGTCTGAGGCCGCAATTCCACTTTTTAATCACAACTAAATTTTAAGGCTTGAAGTCCCAGTTCCAATCTGAGGTCCCAATACCGGTTCTGAATCGTAACTGCTCTTCATTGCCCGAGGTCACGATTCCAGTCTGAGGATTCAGTTCTGGTTTGGTATCACAACTGCAGCTTAAGGCTCGGGGCCACAATTCCAGTCTGAGGCTACAATTCCCATTTGGAATTACGACTGCTGTTCATGTCTCTAGGTCACGATTCCAGACTGAGGACCCAATTCCGGTTTGGAATAACAACTGCAATTCATCGTTCGAGGTCATGATTCCAGTCTGAGAACCGTATTCCGATTTGAAATCCCATTTGCAGTTCAAGGCTTGGTGTCACAGTTCAAGTCTTATGCCAAAATTCCCGTTTGGAATCACAACTGCAATTCAAGGCTCGAGGTCATAAATACAGTCTGAGGTCACAATTCCTGTTGGAATCACAATTGCAGTTCAAGGCTTGATTTCACAATTCTGGTTTGGAATAACAATAACTGTTCAAGGCTTGATGTCAGAATTTCAGTTTGGAATAACAACTGCCGTTCAAGGCTCGAGGTCACAATTCCAGTCTGAGTTCAGAATTCCTGTTTGGAATCACAATTGCAATTCAAGGCTCGATGTTTCAATTCTAGTCTGAAGCCCCAATACCGCTTTGGAATCACAACCAAAATTCAAGGCTCGAAGTCAAAACTGCAGTCTGAGGACCCAATACCGGTTTGGAATCAGTACTGCAGCTCAAGGCTCAGGGTCACAGTTCAAGTCTTAGGCCAAAATTCCCATTTGGAATCACAACTGCAAATCAAGGTTCGAGGTCACAATTACAGTTTGAAATCACAATAGCAGTTCAGGGAATCCGGTGACAATTACTGTCTGAGGTCATAATTTCTGTTTGGAATCACAATTGCAGTTCAAAGCTCTCTGCCACAATTCCTGTCTGAGGTCACAATTCCTGTTTGGAATCACAATGGCAGTTCAAGGCTCGAGGTCTTAGTTCCAGTCTGAGGTCCCGATATCGGTTTGGTATCACAACTGCAGCTGAAGTCTCTAGGTGACAAATTCAGTGTGTGGTCACAAATCCCGTTTGGAATCATATTTGCAGTTCAAGGCTCGAGATCACAATTCCAGTCTGAGGCCATAATTCCCGTTTGTAATCACTACTGCTGTTCATGTCTCCAGGTCAGGATTCCAGTCTGAGGACCCAATTCCGATTTGAAATCACAATTGCAGTTCAAGGCTCGAGGTCACAAATCCAGTCTGAGGTCACAATTCCTGTTTAGAATCACAATTGCATTTCTAGGCTCGAGGTCTCAATTCCCGTCTGAGGCCCAAATACTGCTTTGGAATCACAAGAAATATTGAAGGCTCGAGGTCATAAATCCACTCTGAGGTCACAATTCCTGTTGGAATCACAATTGCAGTTCAAGGCTTGAGTTCACAATCCCGATTTGGAATCACAATTGCATTTCAAGTCTTGAGGTCACAATTCCTGTTTGAAATCACAATTGCAGTTCAAGGCTTGAGTTCACAATTCCGGTTTGGAATAAAAATTGCATTTTAAGTCTTGAGGTCAAAATTCCAGTTTGAAATCACATTTGCATTTTAAGTCTTGAGGCCAGAATTCCAGTATGAGGACACAATTCCTGTTTGGAATCACAATTGATGTTCAAGGCTTGAGCTCATAATTCCAGTCTGCGGTCATGAATCTCGTTTTGAATCACAATAGATGTTCAAGGCTCAAGATCACAATTCCTGTCTGAGGCCCCAAAACCTGGCAGGAAACACTACTAAAGTTCAAGGCTCCAAGACACAACTGCAGTCTGAGGACTCAATACCGGTTTGGTATCTCAACTGCAGCTCAAGGCTCGGGATCACAATTGCAGTCTGATGCCACAAATCCCGTTTGTTATCACAATGGCAGTACAAGACTCGAGGTCACGATTCCAGTCTGAGGACCCAATTCCGGTTTGGAATAACAACTGGTATTCATCGTTCGAGGTCATGATTACAGTTTGAGGCCGCAGTTTTGCTTTGGAATCACAATTAAATTTCAAGGCCCGAAGTATCTGTTCCAGTCTGAGGTCCCAATACCGGTTCTGAATCCTAACTGTTCTTCATGGCCCGAGGTCACGATTCCAGTCTGAGGACTCAATTCCGGTTTGGTATCACAACTGCAGCTTAAGGCTCAGGGTCACAATTCCAGTCTGAGGCCACAATTCACGTATGGAATCACAACTGCTCTTCATGTCTCGGGGTCACGATTCCAGTCTGAGGACCCAATTCCGATTTGGAATAACAACTGTTATTCATCGTTCGAGTTCATGATTCCAGTCTGAGGACCCAATTCCTATTTGGAATCCCAATTGCAGTTCAAGGCTCGAAGTCACAATTCCAATCTGAGGCCAAAATTCCTGTTTGGAATCACAACTGCAATTCAAGGCTCGAAGACACAACTGCAGTCTGAGGACCCAATACCGGTTTGGAATCAGTACTGCAGCTCAAGGCTCGGGGTCACAAATACAGTCTGAGGCCACAATTCCCGTTTGGAATCACAACCGCAATTCAAGGCTCGAGGTCAAAATTCCAGACTGAGGTCAGAATTCTGTTTTGGAATCAAAATTGCAGTTCGAGGCTCGAGGTCTCGATTCCAGTCTGAGGTCACAATTCCGGTATGGAATAACAACTGCTATTCATCATTCGAGGTCATGATTCCAGTCTGAGGCCGCAATTCCACTTTTTAATCACAACTAAATTTTAAGGCTTGAAGTCCCAGTTCCAATCTGAGGTCCCAATACCGGTTCTGAATCGTAACTGCTCTTCATTGCCCGAGGTCACGATTCCAGTCTGAGGATTCAGTTCTGGTTTGGTATCACAACTGCAGCTTAAGGCTCGGGGCCACAATTCCAGTCTGAGGCTACAATTCCCATTTGGAATTACGACTGCTGTTCATGTCTCTAGGTCACGATTCCAGACTGAGGACCCAATTCCGGTTTGGAATAACAACTGCAATTCATCGTTCGAGGTCATGATTCCAGTCTGAGAACCGTATTCCGATTTGAAATCCCATTTGCAGTTCAAGGCTTGGTGTCACAGTTCAAGTCTTATGCCAAAATTCCCGTTTGGAATCACAACTGCAATTCAAGGCTCGAGGTCATAAATACAGTCTGAGGTCACAATTCCTGTTGGAATCACAATTGCAGTTCAAGGCTTGATTTCACAATTCTGGTTTGGAATAACAATAACTGTTCAAGGCTTGATGTCAGAATTTCAGTTTGGAATAACAACTGCCGTTCAAGGCTCGAGGTCACAATTCCAGTCTGAGTTCAGAATTCCTGTTTGGAATCACAATTGCAATTCAAGGCTCGATGTTTCAATTCTAGTCTGAAGCCCCAATACCGCTTTGGAATCACAACCAAAATTCAAGGCTCGAAGTCAAAACTGCAGTCTGAGGACCCAATACCGGTTTGGAATCAGTACTGCAGCTCAAGGCTCAGGGTCACAGTTCAAGTCTTAGGCCAAAATTCCCATTTGGAATCACAACTGCAAATCAAGGTTCGAGGTCACAATTACAGTTTGAAATCACAATAGCAGTTCAGGGAATCCGGTGACAATTACTGTCTGAGGTCATAATTTCTGTTTGGAATCACAATTGCAGTTCAAAGCTCTCTGCCACAATTCCTGTCTGAGGTCACAATTCCTGTTTGGAATCACAATGGCAGTTCAAGGCTCGAGGTCTTAGTTCCAGTCTGAGGTCCCGATATCGGTTTGGTATCACAACTGCAGCTGAAGTCTCTAGGTGACAAATTCAGTGTGTGGTCACAAATCCCGTTTGGAATCATATTTGCAGTTCAAGGCTCGAGATCACAATTCCAGTCTGAGGCCATAATTCCCGTTTGTAATCACTACTGCTGTTCATGTCTCCAGGTCAGGATTCCAGTCTGAGGACCCAATTCCGATTTGAAATCACAATTGCAGTTCAAGGCTCGAGGTCACAAATCCAGTCTGAGGTCACAATTCCTGTTTAGAATCACAATTGCATTTCTAGGCTCGAGGTCTCAATTCCCGTCTGAGGCCCAAATACTGCTTTGGAATCACAAGAAATATTGAAGGCTCGAGGTCATAAATCCACTCTGAGGTCACAATTCCTGTTGGAATCACAATTGCAGTTCAAGGCTTGAGTTCACAATCCCGATTTGGAATCACAATTGCATTTCAAGTCTTGAGGTCACAATTCCTGTTTGAAATCACAATTGCAGTTCAAGGCTTGAGTTCACAATTCCGGTTTGGAATAAAAATTGCATTTTAAGTCTTGAGGTCAAAATTCCAGTTTGAAATCACATTTGCATTTTAAGTCTTGAGGCCAGAATTCCAGTATGAGGACACAATTCCTGTTTGGAATCACAATTGATGTTCAAGGCTTGAGCTCATAATTCCAGTCTGCGGTCATGAATCTCGTTTTGAATCACAATAGATGTTCAAGGCTCAAGATCACAATTCCTGTCTGAGGCCCCAAAACCTGGCAGGAAACACTACTAAAGTTCAAGGCTCCAAGACACAACTGCAGTCTGAGGACTCAATACCGGTTTGGTATCTCAACTGCAGCTCAAGGCTCGGGATCACAATTGCAGTCTGATGCCACAAATCCCGTTTGTTATCACAATGGCAGTACAAGACTCGAGGTCACGATTCCAGTCTGAGGACCCAATTCCGGTTTGGAATAACAACTGGTATTCATCGTTCGAGGTCATGATTACAGTTTGAGGCCGCAGTTTTGCTTTGGAATCACAATTAAATTTCAAGGCCCGAAGTATCTGTTCCAGTCTGAGGTCCCAATACCGGTTCTGAATCCTAACTGTTCTTCATGGCCCGAGGTCACGATTCCAGTCTGAGGACTCAATTCCGGTTTGGTATCACAACTGCAGCTTAAGGCTCAGGGTCACAATTCCAGTCTGAGGCCACAATTCACGTATGGAATCACAACTGCTCTTCATGTCTCGGGGTCACGATTCCAGTCTGAGGACCCAATTCCGATTTGGAATAACAACTGTTATTCATCGTTCGAGTTCATGATTCCAGTCTGAGGACCCAATTCCTATTTGGAATCCCAATTGCAGTTCAAGGCTCGAAGTCACAATTCCAATCTGAGGCCAAAATTCCTGTTTGGAATCACAACTGCAATTCAAGGCTCGAAGACACAACTGCAGTCTGAGGACCCAATACCGGTTTGGAATCAGTACTGCAGCTCAAGGCTCGGGGTCACAAATACAGTCTGAGGCCACAATTCCCGTTTGGAATCACAACCGCAATTCAAGGCTCGAGGTCAAAATTCCAGACTGAGGTCAGAATTCTGTTTTGGAATCAAAATTGCAGTTCGAGGCTCGAGGTCTCGATTCCAGTCTGAGGTCACAATTCCGGTATGGAATAACAACTGCTATTCATCATTCGAGGTCATGATTCCAGTCTGAGGCCGCAATTCCACTTTTTAATCACAACTAAATTTTAAGGCTTGAAGTCCCAGTTCCAATCTGAGGTCCCAATACCGGTTCTGAATCGTAACTGCTCTTCATTGCCCGAGGTCACGATTCCAGTCTGAGGATTCAGTTCTGGTTTGGTATCACAACTGCAGCTTAAGGCTCGGGGCCACAATTCCAGTCTGAGGCTACAATTCCCATTTGGAATTACGACTGCTGTTCATGTCTCTAGGTCACGATTCCAGACTGAGGACCCAATTCCGGTTTGGAATAACAACTGCAATTCATCGTTCGAGGTCATGATTCCAGTCTGAGAACCGTATTCCGATTTGAAATCCCATTTGCAGTTCAAGGCTCTGTGTCACAGTTCAAGTCTTATGCCAAAATTCCCGTTTGGAATCACAACTGCAATTCAAGGCTCGAGGTCATAAATACAGTCTGAGGTCACAATTCCTGTTGGAATCACAATTGCAGTTCAAGGCTTGATTTCACAATTCTGGTTTGGAATAACAATAACCGTTCAAGGCTTGATGTCAGAATTTCAGTTTGGAATAACAACTGCCGTTCAAGGCTCGAGGTCACAATTCCAGTCTGAGTTCAGAATTCCTGTTTGGAATCACAATTGCAATTCAAGGCTCGATGTTTCAATTCTAGTCTGAAGCCCCAATACCGCTTTGGAATCACAACCAAAATTCAAGGCTCGAAGTCAAAACTGCAGTCTGAGGACCCAATACCGGTTTGGAATCAGTACTGCAGCTCAAGGCTCAGGGTCACAGTTCAAGTCTTAGGCCAAAATTCCCATTTGGAATCACAACTGCAAATCAAGGTTCGAGGTCACAATTACAGTTTGAAATCACAATAGCAGTTCAGGGAATCCGGTGACAATTACTGTCTGAGGTCATAATTTCTGTTTGGAATCACAATTGCAGTTCAAAGCTCTCTGCCACAATTCCTGTCTGAGGTCACAATTCCTGTTTGGAATCACAATGGCAGTTCAAGGCTCGAGGTCTTAGTTCCAGTCTGAGGTCCCGATATCGGTTTGGTATCACAACTGCAGCTGAAGTCTCTAGGTGACAAATTCAGTGTGTGGTCACAAATCCCGTTTGGAATCATATTTGCAGTTCAAGGCTCGAGATCACAATTCCAGTCTGAGGCCATAATTCCCGTTTGTAATCACTACTGCTGTTCATGTCTCCAGGTCAGGATTCCAGTCTGAGGACCCAATTCCGATTTGAAATCACAATTGCAGTTCAAGGCTCGAGGTCACAAATCCAGTCTGAGGTCACAATTCCTGTTTAGAATCACAATTGCATTTCTAGGCTCGAGGTCTCAATTCCCGTCTGAGGCCCAAATACTGCTTTGGAATCACAAGAAATATTGAAGGCTCGAGGTCATAAATCCACTCTGAGGTCACAATTCCTGTTGGAATCACAATTGCAGTTCAAGGCTTGAGTTCACAATCCCGATTTGGAATCACAATTGCATTTCAAGTCTTGAGGTCACAATTCCTGTTTGAAATCACAATTGCAGTTCAAGGCTTGAGTTCACAATTCCGGTTTGGAATAAAAATTGCATTTTAAGTCTTGAGGTCAAAATTCCAGTTTGAAATCACATTTGCATTTTAAGTCTTGAGGCCAGAATTCCAGTATGAGGACACAATTCCTGTTTGGAATCACAATTGATGTTCAAGGCTTGAGCTCATAATTCCAGTCTGCGGTCATGAATCTCGTTTTGAATCACAATAGATGTTCAAGGCTCAAGATCACAATTCCTGTCTGAGGCCCCAAAACCTGGCAGGAAACACTACTAAAGTTCAAGGCTCCAAGACACAACTGCAGTCTGAGGACTCAATACCGGTTTGGTATCTCAACTGCAGCTCAAGGCTCGGGATCACAATTGCAGTCTGATGCCACAAATCCCGTTTGTTATCACAATGGCAGTACAAGACTCGAGGTCACGATTCCAGTCTGAGGACCCAATTCCGGTTTGGAATAACAACTGGTATTCATCGTTCGAGGTCATGATTACAGTTTGAGGCCGCAGTTTTGCTTTGGAATCACAATTAAATTTCAAGGCCCGAAGTATCTGTTCCAGTCTGAGGTCCCAATACCGGTTCTGAATCCTAACTGTTCTTCATGGCCCGAGGTCACGATTCCAGTCTGAGGACTCAATTCCGGTTTGGTATCACAACTGCAGCTTAAGGCTCAGGGTCACAATTCCAGTCTGAGGCCACAATTCACGTATGGAATCACAACTGCTCTTCATGTCTCGGGGTCACGATTCCAGTCTGAGGACCCAATTCCGATTTGGAATAACAACTGTTATTCATCGTTCGAGTTCATGATTCCAGTCTGAGGACCCAATTCCTATTTGGAATCCCAATTGCAGTTCAAGGCTCGAAGTCACAATTCCAATCTGAGGCCAAAATTCCTGTTTGGAATCACAACTGCAATTCAAGGCTCGAAGACACAACTGCAGTCTGAGGACCCAATACCGGTTTGGAATCAGTACTGCAGCTCAAGGCTCGGGGTCACAAATACAGTCTGAGGCCACAATTCCCGTTTGGAATCACAACCGCAATTCAAGGCTCGAGGTCAAAATTCCAGACTGAGGTCAGAATTCTGTTTTGGAATCAAAATTGCAGTTCGAGGCTCGAGGTCTCGATTCCAGTCTGAGGTCACAATTCCGGTATGGAATAACAACTGCTATTCATCATTCGAGGTCATGATTCCAGTCTGAGGCCGCAATTCCACTTTTTAATCACAACTAAATTTTAAGGCTTGAAGTCCCAGTTCCAATCTGAGGTCCCAATACCGGTTCTGAATCGTAACTGCTCTTCATTGCCCGAGGTCACGATTCCAGTCTGAGGATTCAGTTCTGGTTTGGTATCACAACTGCAGCTTAAGGCTCGGGGCCACAATTCCAGTCTGAGGCTACAATTCCCATTTGGAATTACGACTGCTGTTCATGTCTCTAGGTCACGATTCCAGACTGAGGACCCAATTCCGGTTTGGAATAACAACTGCAATTCATCGTTCGAGGTCATGATTCCAGTCTGAGAACCGTATTCCGATTTGAAATCCCATTTGCAGTTCAAGGCTTGGTGTCACAGTTCAAGTCTTATGCCAAAATTCCCGTTTGGAATCACAACTGCAATTCAAGGCTCGAGGTCATAAATACAGTCTGAGGTCACAATTCCTGTTGGAATCACAATTGCAGTTCAAGGCTTGATTTCACAATTCTGGTTTGGAATAACAATAACTGTTCAAGGCTTGATGTCAGAATTTCAGTTTGGAATAACAACTGCCGTTCAAGGCTCGAGGTCACAATTCCAGTCTGAGTTCAGAATTCCTGTTTGGAATCACAATTGCAATTCAAGGCTCGATGTTTCAATTCTAGTCTGAAGCCCCAATACCGCTTTGGAATCACAACCAAAATTCAAGGCTCGAAGTCAAAACTGCAGTCTGAGGACCCAATACCGGTTTGGAATCAGTACTGCAGCTCAAGGCTCAGGGTCACAGTTCAAGTCTTAGGCCAAAATTCCCATTTGGAATCACAACTGCAAATCAAGGTTCGAGGTCACAATTACAGTTTGAAATCACAATAGCAGTTCAGGGAATCCGGTGACAATTACTGTCTGAGGTCATAATTTCTGTTTGGAATCACAATTGCAGTTCAAAGCTCTCTGCCACAATTCCTGTCTGAGGTCACAATTCCTGTTTGGAATCACAATGGCAGTTCAAGGCTCGAGGTCTTAGTTCCAGTCTGAGGTCCCGATATCGGTTTGGTATCACAACTGCAGCTGAAGTCTCTAGGTGACAAATTCAGTGTGTGGTCACAAATCCCGTTTGGAATCATATTTGCAGTTCAAGGCTCGAGATCACAATTCCAGTCTGAGGCCATAATTCCCGTTTGTAATCACTACTGCTGTTCATGTCTCCAGGTCAGGATTCCAGTCTGAGGACCCAATTCCGATTTGAAATCACAATTGCAGTTCAAGGCTCGAGGTCACAAATCCAGTCTGAGGTCACAATTCCTGTTTAGAATCACAATTGCATTTCTAGGCTCGAGGTCTCAATTCCCGTCTGAGGCCCAAATACTGCTTTGGAATCACAAGAAATATTGAAGGCTCGAGGTCATAAATCCACTCTGAGGTCACAATTCCTGTTGGAATCACAATTGCAGTTCAAGGCTTGAGTTCACAATCCCGATTTGGAATCACAATTGCATTTCAAGTCTTGAGGTCACAATTCCTGTTTGAAATCACAATTGCAGTTCAAGGCTTGAGTTCACAATTCCGGTTTGGAATAAAAATTGCATTTTAAGTCTTGAGGTCAAAATTCCAGTTTGAAATCACATTTGCATTTTAAGTCTTGAGGCCAGAATTCCAGTATGAGGACACAATTCCTGTTTGGAATCACAATTGATGTTCAAGGCTTGAGCTCATAATTCCAGTCTGCGGTCATGAATCTCGTTTTGAATCACAATAGATGTTCAAGGCTCAAGATCACAATTCCTGTCTGAGGCCCCAAAACCTGGCAGGAAACACTACTAAAGTTCAAGGCTCCAAGACACAACTGCAGTCTGAGGACTCAATACCGGTTTGGTATCTCAACTGCAGCTCAAGGCTCGGGATCACAATTGCAGTCTGATGCCACAAATCCCGTTTGTTATCACAATGGCAGTACAAGACTCGAGGTCACGATTCCAGTCTGAGGACCCAATTCCGGTTTGGAATAACAACTGGTATTCATCGTTCGAGGTCATGATTACAGTTTGAGGCCGCAGTTTTGCTTTGGAATCACAATTAAATTTCAAGGCCCGAAGTATCTGTTCCAGTCTGAGGTCCCAATACCGGTTCTGAATCCTAACTGTTCTTCATGGCCCGAGGTCACGATTCCAGTCTGAGGACTCAATTCCGGTTTGGTATCACAACTGCAGCTTAAGGCTCAGGGTCACAATTCCAGTCTGAGGCCACAATTCACGTATGGAATCACAACTGCTCTTCATGTCTCGGGGTCACGATTCCAGTCTGAGGACCCAATTCCGATTTGGAATAACAACTGTTATTCATCGTTCGAGTTCATGATTCCAGTCTGAGGACCCAATTCCTATTTGGAATCCCAATTGCAGTTCAAGGCTCGAAGTCACAATTCCAATCTGAGGCCAAAATTCCTGTTTGGAATCACAACTGCAATTCAAGGCTCGAAGACACAACTGCAGTCTGAGGACCCAATACCGGTTTGGAATCAGTACTGCAGCTCAAGGCTCGGGGTCACAAATACAGTCTGAGGCCACAATTCCCGTTTGGAATCACAACCGCAATTCAAGGCTCGAGGTCAAAATTCCAGACTGAGGTCAGAATTCTGTTTTGGAATCAAAATTGCAGTTCGAGGCTCGAGGTCTCGATTCCAGTCTGAGGTCACAATTCCGGTATGGAATAACAACTGCTATTCATCATTCGAGGTCATGATTCCAGTCTGAGGCCGCAATTCCACTTTTTAATCACAACTAAATTTTAAGGCTTGAAGTCCCAGTTCCAATCTGAGGTCCCAATACCGGTTCTGAATCGTAACTGCTCTTCATTGCCCGAGGTCACGATTCCAGTCTGAGGATTCAGTTCTGGTTTGGTATCACAACTGCAGCTTAAGGCTCGGGGCCACAATTCCAGTCTGAGGCTACAATTCCCATTTGGAATTACGACTGCTGTTCATGTCTCTAGGTCACGATTCCAGACTGAGGACCCAATTCCGGTTTGGAATAACAACTGCAATTCATCGTTCGAGGTCATGATTCCAGTCTGAGAACCGTATTCCGATTTGAAATCCCATTTGCAGTTCAAGGCTTGGTGTCACAGTTCAAGTCTTATGCCAAAATTCCCGTTTGGAATCACAACTGCAATTCAAGGCTCGAGGTCATAAATACAGTCTGAGGTCACAATTCCTGTTGGAATCACAATTGCAGTTCAAGGCTTGATTTCACAATTCTGGTTTGGAATAACAATAACTGTTCAAGGCTTGATGTCAGAATTTCAGTTTGGAATAACAACTGCCGTTCAAGGCTCGAGGTCACAATTCCAGTCTGAGTTCAGAATTCCTGTTTGGAATCACAATTGCAATTCAAGGCTCGATGTTTCAATTCTAGTCTGAAGCCCCAATACCGCTTTGGAATCACAACCAAAATTCAAGGCTCGAAGTCAAAACTGCAGTCTGAGGACCCAATACCGGTTTGGAATCAGTACTGCAGCTCAAGGCTCAGGGTCACAGTTCAAGTCTTAGGCCAAAATTCCCATTTGGAATCACAACTGCAAATCAAGGTTCGAGGTCACAATTACAGTTTGAAATCACAATAGCAGTTCAGGGAATCCGGTGACAATTACTGTCTGAGGTCATAATTTCTGTTTGGAATCACAATTGCAGTTCAAAGCTCTCTGCCACAATTCCTGTCTGAGGTCACAATTCCTGTTTGGAATCACAATGGCAGTTCAAGGCTCGAGGTCTTAGTTCCAGTCTGAGGTCCCGATATCGGTTTGGTATCACAACTGCAGCTGAAGTCTCTAGGTGACAAATTCAGTGTGTGGTCACAAATCCCGTTTGGAATCATATTTGCAGTTCAAGGCTCGAGATCACAATTCCAGTCTGAGGCCATAATTCCCGTTTGTAATCACTACTGCTGTTCATGTCTCCAGGTCAGGATTCCAGTCTGAGGACCCAATTCCGATTTGAAATCACAATTGCAGTTCAAGGCTCGAGGTCACAAATCCAGTCTGAGGTCACAATTCCTGTTTAGAATCACAATTGCATTTCTAGGCTCGAGGTCTCAATTCCCGTCTGAGGCCCAAATACTGCTTTGGAATCACAAGAAATATTGAAGGCTCGAGGTCATAAATCCACTCTGAGGTCACAATTCCTGTTGGAATCACAATTGCAGTTCAAGGCTTGAGTTCACAATCCCGATTTGGAATCACAATTGCATTTCAAGTCTTGAGGTCACAATTCCTGTTTGAAATCACAATTGCAGTTCAAGGCTTGAGTTCACAATTCCGGTTTGGAATAAAAATTGCATTTTAAGTCTTGAGGTCAAAATTCCAGTTTGAAATCACATTTGCATTTTAAGTCTTGAGGCCAGAATTCCAGTATGAGGACACAATTCCTGTTTGGAATCACAATTGATGTTCAAGGCTTGAGCTCATAATTCCAGTCTGCGGTCATGAATCTCGTTTTGAATCACAATAGATGTTCAAGGCTCAAGATCACAATTCCTGTCTGAGGCCCCAAAACCTGGCAGGAAACACTACTAAAGTTCAAGGCTCCAAGACACAACTGCAGTCTGAGGACTCAATACCGGTTTGGTATCTCAACTGCAGCTCAAGGCTCGGGATCACAATTGCAGTCTGATGCCACAAATCCCGTTTGTTATCACAATGGCAGTACAAGACTCGAGGTCACGATTCCAGTCTGAGGACCCAATTCCGGTTTGGAATAACAACTGGTATTCATCGTTCGAGGTCATGATTACAGTTTGAGGCCGCAGTTTTGCTTTGGAATCACAATTAAATTTCAAGGCCCGAAGTATCTGTTCCAGTCTGAGGTCCCAATACCGGTTCTGAATCCTAACTGTTCTTCATGGCCCGAGGTCACGATTCCAGTCTGAGGACTCAATTCCGGTTTGGTATCACAACTGCAGCTTAAGGCTCAGGGTCACAATTCCAGTCTGAGGCCACAATTCACGTATGGAATCACAACTGCTCTTCATGTCTCGGGGTCACGATTCCAGTCTGAGGACCCAATTCCGATTTGGAATAACAACTGTTATTCATCGTTCGAGTTCATGATTCCAGTCTGAGGACCCAATTCCTATTTGGAATCCCAATTGCAGTTCAAGGCTCGAAGTCACAATTCCAATCTGAGGCCAAAATTCCTGTTTGGAATCACAACTGCAATTCAAGGCTCGAAGACACAACTGCAGTCTGAGGACCCAATACCGGTTTGGAATCAGTACTGCAGCTCAAGGCTCGGGGTCACAAATACAGTCTGAGGCCACAATTCCCGTTTGGAATCACAACCGCAATTCAAGGCTCGAGGTCAAAATTCCAGACTGAGGTCAGAATTCTGTTTTGGAATCAAAATTGCAGTTCGAGGCTCGAGGTCTCGATTCCAGTCTGAGGTCACAATTCCGGTATGGAATAACAACTGCTATTCATCATTCGAGGTCATGATTCCAGTCTGAGGCCGCAATTCCACTTTTTAATCACAACTAAATTTTAAGGCTTGAAGTCCCAGTTCCAATCTGAGGTCCCAATACCGGTTCTGAATCGTAACTGCTCTTCATTGCCCGAGGTCACGATTCCAGTCTGAGGATTCAGTTCTGGTTTGGTATCACAACTGCAGCTTAAGGCTCGGGGCCACAATTCCAGTCTGAGGCTACAATTCCCATTTGGAATTACGACTGCTGTTCATGTCTCTAGGTCACGATTCCAGACTGAGGACCCAATTCCGGTTTGGAATAACAACTGCAATTCATCGTTCGAGGTCATGATTCCAGTCTGAGAACCGTATTCCGATTTGAAATCCCATTTGCAGTTCAAGGCTTGGTGTCACAGTTCAAGTCTTATGCCAAAATTCCCGTTTGGAATCACAACTGCAATTCAAGGCTCGAGGTCATAAATACAGTCTGAGGTCACAATTCCTGTTGGAATCACAATTGCAGTTCAAGGCTTGATTTCACAATTCTGGTTTGGAATAACAATAACTGTTCAAGGCTTGATGTCAGAATTTCAGTTTGGAATAACAACTGCCGTTCAAGGCTCGAGGTCACAATTCCAGTCTGAGTTCAGAATTCCTGTTTGGAATCACAATTGCAATTCAAGGCTCGATGTTTCAATTCTAGTCTGAAGCCCCAATACCGCTTTGGAATCACAACCAAAATTCAAGGCTCGAAGTCAAAACTGCAGTCTGAGGACCCAATACCGGTTTGGAATCAGTACTGCAGCTCAAGGCTCAGGGTCACAGTTCAAGTCTTAGGCCAAAATTCCCATTTGGAATCACAACTGCAAATCAAGGTTCGAGGTCACAATTACAGTTTGAAATCACAATAGCAGTTCAGGGAATCCGGTGACAATTACTGTCTGAGGTCATAATTTCTGTTTGGAATCACAATTGCAGTTCAAAGCTCTCTGCCACAATTCCTGTCTGAGGTCACAATTCCTGTTTGGAATCACAATGGCAGTTCAAGGCTCGAGGTCTTAGTTCCAGTCTGAGGTCCCGATATCGGTTTGGTATCACAACTGCAGCTGAAGTCTCTAGGTGACAAATTCAGTGTGTGGTCACAAATCCCGTTTGGAATCATATTTGCAGTTCAAGGCTCGAGATCACAATTCCAGTCTGAGGCCATAATTCCCGTTTGTAATCACTACTGCTGTTCATGTCTCCAGGTCAGGATTCCAGTCTGAGGACCCAATTCCGATTTGAAATCACAATTGCAGTTCAAGGCTCGAGGTCACAAATCCAGTCTGAGGTCACAATTCCTGTTTAGAATCACAATTGCATTTCTAGGCTCGAGGTCTCAATTCCCGTCTGAGGCCCAAATACTGCTTTGGAATCACAAGAAATATTGAAGGCTCGAGGTCATAAATCCACTCTGAGGTCACAATTCCTGTTGGAATCACAATTGCAGTTCAAGGCTTGAGTTCACAATCCCGATTTGGAATCACAATTGCATTTCAAGTCTTGAGGTCACAATTCCTGTTTGAAATCACAATTGCAGTTCAAGGCTTGAGTTCACAATTCCGGTTTGGAATAAAAATTGCATTTTAAGTCTTGAGGTCAAAATTCCAGTTTGAAATCACATTTGCATTTTAAGTCTTGAGGCCAGAATTCCAGTATGAGGACACAATTCCTGTTTGGAATCACAATTGATGTTCAAGGCTTGAGCTCATAATTCCAGTCTGCGGTCATGAATCTCGTTTTGAATCACAATAGATGTTCAAGGCTCAAGATCACAATTCCTGTCTGAGGCCCCAAAACCTGGCAGGAAACACTACTAAAGTTCAAGGCTCCAAGACACAACTGCAGTCTGAGGACTCAATACCGGTTTGGTATCTCAACTGCAGCTCAAGGCTCGGGATCACAATTGCAGTCTGATGCCACAAATCCCGTTTGTTATCACAATGGCAGTACAAGACTCGAGGTCACGATTCCAGTCTGAGGACCCAATTCCGGTTTGGAATAACAACTGGTATTCATCGTTCGAGGTCATGATTACAGTTTGAGGCCGCAGTTTTGCTTTGGAATCACAATTAAATTTCAAGGCCCGAAGTATCTGTTCCAGTCTGAGGTCCCAATACCGGTTCTGAATCCTAACTGTTCTTCATGGCCCGAGGTCACGATTCCAGTCTGAGGACTCAATTCCGGTTTGGTATCACAACTGCAGCTTAAGGCTCAGGGTCACAATTCCAGTCTGAGGCCACAATTCACGTATGGAATCACAACTGCTCTTCATGTCTCGGGGTCACGATTCCAGTCTGAGGACCCAATTCCGATTTGGAATAACAACTGTTATTCATCGTTCGAGTTCATGATTCCAGTCTGAGGACCCAATTCCTATTTGGAATCCCAATTGCAGTTCAAGGCTCGAAGTCACAATTCCAATCTGAGGCCAAAATTCCTGTTTGGAATCACAACTGCAATTCAAGGCTCGAAGACACAACTGCAGTCTGAGGACCCAATACCGGTTTGGAATCAGTACTGCAGCTCAAGGCTCGGGGTCACAAATACAGTCTGAGGCCACAATTCCCGTTTGGAATCACAACCGCAATTCAAGGCTCGAGGTCAAAATTCCAGACTGAGGTCAGAATTCTGTTTTGGAATCAAAATTGCAGTTCGAGGCTCGAGGTCTCGATTCCAGTCTGAGGTCACAATTCCGGTATGGAATAACAACTGCTATTCATCATTCGAGGTCATGATTCCAGTCTGAGGCCGCAATTCCACTTTTTAATCACAACTAAATTTTAAGGCTTGAAGTCCCAGTTCCAATCTGAGGTCCCAATACCGGTTCTGAATCGTAACTGCTCTTCATTGCCCGAGGTCACGATTCCAGTCTGAGGATTCAGTTCTGGTTTGGTATCACAACTGCAGCTTAAGGCTCGGGGCCACAATTCCAGTCTGAGGCTACAATTCCCATTTGGAATTACGACTGCTGTTCATGTCTCTAGGTCACGATTCCAGACTGAGGACCCAATTCCGGTTTGGAATAACAACTGCAATTCATCGTTCGAGGTCATGATTCCAGTCTGAGAACCCTATTCCGATTTGAAATCCCATTTGCAGTTCAAGGCTCTGTGTCACAGTTCAAGTCTTATGCCAAAATTCCCGTTTGGAATCACAACTGCAATTCAAGGCTCGAGGTCATAAATACAGTCTGAGGTCACAATTCCTGTTGGAATCACAATTGCAGTTCAAGGCTTGATTTCACAATTCTGGTTTGGAATAACAATAACCGTTCAAGGCTTGATGTCAGAATTTCAGTTTGGAATAACAACTGCCGTTCAAGGCTCGAGGTCACAATTCCAGTCTGAGTTCAGAATTCCTGTTTGGAATCACAATTGCAATTCAAGGCTCGATGTTTCAATTCTAGTCTGAAGCCCCAATACCGCTTTGGAATCACAACCAAAATTCAAGGCTCGAAGTCAAAACTGCAGTCTGAGGACCCAATACCGGTTTGGAATCAGTACTGCAGCTCAAGGCTCAGGGTCACAGTTCAAGTCTTAGGCCAAAATTCCCATTTGGAATCACAACTGCAAATCAAGGTTCGAGGTCACAATTACAGTTTGAAATCACAATAGCAGTTCAGGGAATCCGGTGACAATTACTGTCTGAGGTCATAATTTCTGTTTGGAATCACAATTGCAGTTCAAAGCTCTCTGCCACAATTCCTGTCTGAGGTCACAATTCCTGTTTGGAATCACAATGGCAGTTCAAGGCTCGAGGTCTTAGTTCCAGTCTGAGGTCCCGATATCGGTTTGGTATCACAACTGCAGCTGAAGTCTCTAGGTGACAAATTCAGTGTGTGGTCACAAATCCCGTTTGGAATCATATTTGCAGTTCAAGGCTCGAGATCACAATTCCAGTCTGAGGCCATAATTCCCGTTTGTAATCACTACTGCTGTTCATGTCTCCAGGTCAGGATTCCAGTCTGAGGACCCAATTCCGATTTGAAATCACAATTGCAGTTCAAGGCTCGAGGTCACAAATCCAGTCTGAGGTCACAATTCCTGTTTAGAATCACAATTGCATTTCTAGGCTCGAGGTCTCAATTCCCGTCTGAGGCCCAAATACTGCTTTGGAATCACAAGAAATATTGAAGGCTCGAGGTCATAAATCCACTCTGAGGTCACAATTCCTGTTGGAATCACAATTGCAGTTCAAGGCTTGAGTTCACAATCCCGATTTGGAATCACAATTGCATTTCAAGTCTTGAGGTCACAATTCCTGTTTGAAATCACAATTGCAGTTCAAGGCTTGAGTTCACAATTCCGGTTTGGAATAAAAATTGCATTTTAAGTCTTGAGGTCAAAATTCCAGTTTGAAATCACATTTGCATTTTAAGTCTTGAGGCCAGAATTCCAGTATGAGGACACAATTCCTGTTTGGAATCACAATTGATGTTCAAGGCTTGAGCTCATAATTCCAGTCTGCGGTCATGAATCTCGTTTTGAATCACAATAGATGTTCAAGGCTCAAGATCACAATTCCTGTCTGAGGCCCCAAAACCTGGCAGGAAACACTACTAAAGTTCAAGGCTCCAAGACACAACTGCAGTCTGAGGACTCAATACCGGTTTGGTATCTCAACTGCAGCTCAAGGCTCGGGATCACAATTGCAGTCTGATGCCACAAATCCCGTTTGTTATCACAATGGCAGTACAAGACTCGAGGTCACGATTCCAGTCTGAGGACCCAATTCCGGTTTGGAATAACAACTGGTATTCATCGTTCGAGGTCATGATTACAGTTTGAGGCCGCAGTTTTGCTTTGGAATCACAATTAAATTTCAAGGCCCGAAGTATCTGTTCCAGTCTGAGGTCCCAATACCGGTTCTGAATCCTAACTGTTCTTCATGGCCCGAGGTCACGATTCCAGTCTGAGGACTCAATTCCGGTTTGGTATCACAACTGCAGCTTAAGGCTCAGGGTCACAATTCCAGTCTGAGGCCACAATTCACGTATGGAATCACAACTGCTCTTCATGTCTCGGGGTCACGATTCCAGTCTGAGGACCCAATTCCGATTTGGAATAACAACTGTTATTCATCGTTCGAGTTCATGATTCCAGTCTGAGGACCCAATTCCTATTTGGAATCCCAATTGCAGTTCAAGGCTCGAAGTCACAATTCCAATCTGAGGCCAAAATTCCTGTTTGGAATCACAACTGCAATTCAAGGCTCGAAGACACAACTGCAGTCTGAGGACCCAATACCGGTTTGGAATCAGTACTGCAGCTCAAGGCTCGGGGTCACAAATACAGTCTGAGGCCACAATTCCCGTTTGGAATCACAACCGCAATTCAAGGCTCGAGGTCAAAATTCCAGACTGAGGTCAGAATTCTGTTTTGGAATCAAAATTGCAGTTCGAGGCTCGAGGTCTCGATTCCAGTCTGAGGTCACAATTCCGGTATGGAATAACAACTGCTATTCATCATTCGAGGTCATGATTCCAGTCTGAGGCCGCAATTCCACTTTTTAATCACAACTAAATTTTAAGGCTTGAAGTCCCAGTTCCAATCTGAGGTCCCAATACCGGTTCTGAATCGTAACTGCTCTTCATTGCCCGAGGTCACGATTCCAGTCTGAGGATTCAGTTCTGGTTTGGTATCACAACTGCAGCTTAAGGCTCGGGGCCACAATTCCAGTCTGAGGCTACAATTCCCATTTGGAATTACGACTGCTGTTCATGTCTCTAGGTCACGATTCCAGACTGAGGACCCAATTCCGGTTTGGAATAACAACTGCAATTCATCGTTCGAGGTCATGATTCCAGTCTGAGAACCCTATTCCGATTTGAAATCCCATTTGCAGTTCAAGGCTTGGTGTCACAGTTCAAGTCTTATGCCAAAATTCCCGTTTGGAATCACAACTGCAATTCAAGGCTCGAGGTCATAAATACAGTCTGAGGTCACAATTCCTGTTGGAATCACAATTGCAGTTCAAGGCTTGATTTCACAATTCTGGTTTGGAATAACAATAACTGTTCAAGGCTTGATGTCAGAATTTCAGTTTGGAATAACAACTGCCGTTCAAGGCTCGAGGTCACAATTCCAGTCTGAGTTCAGAATTCCTGTTTGGAATCACAATTGCAATTCAAGGCTCGATGTTTCAATTCTAGTCTGAAGCCCCAATACCGCTTTGGAATCACAACCAAAATTCAAGGCTCGAAGTCAAAACTGCAGTCTGAGGACCCAATACCGGTTTGGAATCAGTACTGCAGCTCAAGGCTCAGGGTCACAGTTCAAGTCTTAGGCCAAAATTCCCATTTGGAATCACAACTGCAAATCAAGGTTCGAGGTCACAATTACAGTTTGAAATCACAATAGCAGTTCAGGGAATCCGGTGACAATTACTGTCTGAGGTCATAATTTCTGTTTGGAATCACAATTGCAGTTCAAAGCTCTCTGCCACAATTCCTGTCTGAGGTCACAATTCCTGTTTGGAATCACAATGGCAGTTCAAGGCTCGAGGTCTTAGTTCCAGTCTGAGGTCCCGATATCGGTTTGGTATCACAACTGCAGCTGAAGTCTCTAGGTGACAAATTCAGTGTGTGGTCACAAATCCCGTTTGGAATCATATTTGCAGTTCAAGGCTCGAGATCACAATTCCAGTCTGAGGCCATAATTCCCGTTTGTAATCACTACTGCTGTTCATGTCTCCAGGTCAGGATTCCAGTCTGAGGACCCAATTCCGATTTGAAATCACAATTGCAGTTCAAGGCTCGAGGTCACAAATCCAGTCTGAGGTCACAATTCCTGTTTAGAATCACAATTGCATTTCTAGGCTCGAGGTCTCAATTCCCGTCTGAGGCCCAAATACTGCTTTGGAATCACAAGAAATATTGAAGGCTCGAGGTCATAAATCCACTCTGAGGTCACAATTCCTGTTGGAATCACAATTGCAGTTCAAGGCTTGAGTTCACAATCCCGATTTGGAATCACAATTGCATTTCAAGTCTTGAGGTCACAATTCCTGTTTGAAATCACAATTGCAGTTCAAGGCTTGAGTTCACAATTCCGGTTTGGAATAAAAATTGCATTTTAAGTCTTGAGGTCAAAATTCCAGTTTGAAATCACATTTGCATTTTAAGTCTTGAGGCCAGAATTCCAGTATGAGGACACAATTCCTGTTTGGAATCACAATTGATGTTCAAGGCTTGAGCTCATAATTCCAGTCTGCGGTCATGAATCTCGTTTTGAATCACAATAGATGTTCAAGGCTCAAGATCACAATTCCTGTCTGAGGCCCCAAAACCTGGCAGGAAACACTACTAAAGTTCAAGGCTCCAAGACACAACTGCAGTCTGAGGACTCAATACCGGTTTGGTATCTCAACTGCAGCTCAAGGCTCGGGATCACAATTGCAGTCTGATGCCACAAATCCCGTTTGTTATCACAATGGCAGTACAAGACTCGAGGTCACGATTCCAGTCTGAGGACCCAATTCCGGTTTGGAATAACAACTGGTATTCATCGTTCGAGGTCATGATTACAGTTTGAGGCCGCAGTTTTGCTTTGGAATCACAATTAAATTTCAAGGCCCGAAGTATCTGTTCCAGTCTGAGGTCCCAATACCGGTTCTGAATCCTAACTGTTCTTCATGGCCCGAGGTCACGATTCCAGTCTGAGGACTCAATTCCGGTTTGGTATCACAACTGCAGCTTAAGGCTCAGGGTCACAATTCCAGTCTGAGGCCACAATTCACGTATGGAATCACAACTGCTCTTCATGTCTCGGGGTCACGATTCCAGTCTGAGGACCCAATTCCGATTTGGAATAACAACTGTTATTCATCGTTCGAGTTCATGATTCCAGTCTGAGGACCCAATTCCTATTTGGAATCCCAATTGCAGTTCAAGGCTCGAAGTCACAATTCCAATCTGAGGCCAAAATTCCTGTTTGGAATCACAACTGCAATTCAAGGCTCGAAGACACAACTGCAGTCTGAGGACCCAATACCGGTTTGGAATCAGTACTGCAGCTCAAGGCTCGGGGTCACAAATACAGTCTGAGGCCACAATTCCCGTTTGGAATCACAACCGCAATTCAAGGCTCGAGGTCAAAATTCCAGACTGAGGTCAGAATTCTGTTTTGGAATCAAAATTGCAGTTCGAGGCTCGAGGTCTCGATTCCAGTCTGAGGTCACAATTCCGGTATGGAATAACAACTGCTATTCATCATTCGAGGTCATGATTCCAGTCTGAGGCCGCAATTCCACTTTTTAATCACAACTAAATTTTAAGGCTTGAAGTCCCAGTTCCAATCTGAGGTCCCAATACCGGTTCTGAATCGTAACTGCTCTTCATTGCCCGAGGTCACGATTCCAGTCTGAGGATTCAGTTCTGGTTTGGTATCACAACTGCAGCTTAAGGCTCGGGGCCACAATTCCAGTCTGAGGCTACAATTCCCATTTGGAATTACGACTGCTGTTCATGTCTCTAGGTCACGATTCCAGACTGAGGACCCAATTCCGGTTTGGAATAACAACTGCAATTCATCGTTCAAGGTCATATTTCCAGTCTGAGAACCCTATTCCGATTTGAAATCCCATTTGCAGTTCAAGGCTCTGTGTCACAGTTCAAGTCTTATGCCAAAATTCCCGTTTGGAATCACAACTGCAATTCAAGGCTCAAGGTCATAAATACAGTCTGAGGTCACAATTCCTGTTGGAATCACAATTGCAGTTCAAGGCTTGATTTCACAATTCTGGTTTGGAATAACAATAGCAGTTCAAGGCTTGATGTCAGAATTACAGTTTGGAATAACAACTGCCGTTCAAGGCTCTAGGTCACAATTCCAGTCTGAGGCCACAATTCCTGTTGGAATCACAATTGCAATTCAAGGCTCGAGGTCTCAGTTCCAGTCTGAGGTCCCAATATCTGTTTGGTATCACAACTGCAGCTCAAGTCTCTAGGTGACAAATTCAGTGTGTGGTCACAAATCCCTTTTGGAATCATATTTGCAGTTCAAGGTTCGAGATCACAATTCCAGTCTGAGGCCATAATTCCCGTTTGTAATCACTACTGCTGTTCATGTCTCCAGGTCAGGATTCCAGTCTGAGGACCCAATTCCGATTTGAAATCACAATTGCAGCTCAAGGCTCGGGGTCACAATTCCAGTCTGAGGCCACAATTCCCGTTTGGAATCACAACTGCAGTTCAAGGCTCAAGGTTACAATTACAGTTTGGAATCACAATAGCAGTTCAGGGAATGAGGTCACATTTACTGTCTGAGTTCCTAATTTCTGTTTGGAATAACAACTGATGTTCAAGTCTCTAGGTCACAATTCCAGTCTGAGGCCACAATTCCCATTTGGAATCACAATTGCAATTCAAGGCTCAAGGTCTCAGTTCCAGTCTGAGGTCCCAATATCTGTTTGGTATCACAACTGCAGCTCAAGTCTCTAGGTGACAAATTCAGTGTGTGGTCACAAATCCCGTTTGGAATCATATTTGCGGTTCAAGGCTTGAGATCACAATTCTATTCTGAGGCCATAATTCCCATTTGGAATCACTACTGCTGTTCATGTCTCGAGGTCACGATTCCAGTCTGAGGCCACAATTCCCGTTTGGAATCACAACTGCCTTTCCTGGCTCCATGTCACAATTCAAGTCTGAGACCACAATTCCTGTTTGGAATCACAATTTCAGTTCAAGGCTCGCGGTCAAAATTCCATTCTGAGGCCACAATTCCCGTTTGGAATCACAATTGCAGTTCAAGGCTCGAAGTCACAATTCCAGTCTGAGGTCCCAACATCGGTTTGGTATCACAACTGTGTTGTGTTTCCTAGATACATTGTAAATGGTACATCCCGTGACCCCTGCTGTGCCCTGTATCTTGGTCCCTCTCCCCTCCTGGTCACACAGAGTTGGCTGGGATCCCATTTCTCCCCGCCCCCCCCTTTCCAGACCCTAGAAAAGGTCAGTACCCCCTGGCCTCGGTCTCTTACCCTGCTCCTCCCCCCATCTTTTCGCTCTTACCCTGCTCTTACCCTGCTCTTCCCCCCGTCTTTTCTCTCTTCCCCCGCTCTCTTACCCTGCTCTCTTCCCTCCCTTTTGCTCTTCCCCCTCTCTTTTCTCCCTCTCTTCTCCCTTTTTCCCTTCCCTTTTTCACTCACTACCCACGAGAAATAAACCTGTAACTTTATTAGGGGAAAGAGCCTCTTTTGATATCGTATTTACGTCCATGAGGCTAGGGCCCAGGGGAATTTCACCCTAACACCTGAGCTAGACCGGAGGAAGGGTGAAAACCCCTATTTTGGGGCCGAGTAAAAGCCTTCAGTTGGCGCTCCACGTGCGTGGTCTCCACAGAGCACCCACGTTCCGCTGTGACTCCTATTTTCGGGATTCAACCAGCCTAGGAGCTGATCAACTAGCTTAAATTTCTTTAAGCTGCATTTTGTGGAGTTCGAAGACTTTTCAGCACGAACCGGCAGCCTGTCAGGAGCCCAGACAGGTCGGTTCGGGACGTGGATCCACTACGGTCACACAAACGTCTCTGCCTGCAGGACAAAAGGTGAGTTAAGCGTCCCTTTGCGGCGGGTGGTTCCCGGAGCTCCGCGGGGGGGTCTCACCGGTGGCATTTTGCCTGCCCGGCGCCCTTCTCGGGAGGAGAGGTGGCGCAGGAGTGTTTGCAGCATGCGCGTGGCTCAGAAGCCCTTGGCCACGTGGTGCGGCGCGGGGGCTGGGGGGGGGCTGGACTCGGCCACCCCAGGCGCGGCGCGGCAGGCAGGCAGCTTTGATCAGTTTCAAAGCTGCGGCACAGTGAGTTTTTTTGCAGTTTTTGCGGTTTTTACAGGTTTTTGCGGCGGGGTCGATCCCTACAGCGGCACGGGCGCCACGTAGGTTTTGCTGACAAAAAACGGCGAAATTAACATCGGTTCCGCATCTAGTAAAGCCTGAAAACCGTAGTGTACCTAGCACGTCTTAACAACTAACTCCTTTCCTGTGTTTTAACTGTAGTGGGGTGGATATAGTGCAAATTGCTAACACTATGGGCTTACAGCAATCTGCCTTACAAAAGAGTATAAAAAAACCACTCCAGGAAATACTAAGTTCAGGAAATGTTTTAATATCTAATAAAAAATTAACCCGTTTTGCCAGCTGGCTGTCTGCTTAAATATCTGACCTTGAATTGCAAAATATAAATTCGATTTCATTTTGGGATGAAATAGGGGATTTATTAACTTTAAAAGTAGAAAATGGAGATAAAACTGCCTCTGTATTCCTCCCGATATTCTTACAAATTCGGAAAGTTTTAATTCAGACAGAAAACAACAGACAGCAGCAGCAAAATAATTCAAACTCACCTTCCCTTTCCCAAAAACCCTATAACCATAACCTGGAAAGCACCCTAGGGTCTCCCTTGGAAATGCAGGGTGCCCAGCACGGCTGTAACTGTTCTAAATGCCCAAATCTTCCCCAGTATCCCAGTTCTGACAATTTTTCGAAAATTATCAGCTCTCCTTCCTTGTTCCCTTCCCCTCTGGGCCATGGACATGTGGCCGTATCTGGACAGGTCAGGATCGGGGTCCCAGATAGCTCTGGACATGCGGTTCAGGGAGTGGGGGGGGCCGATATGGTGACAGCCACGTGTCTCCCCCTTCATCCCGCAACCCCCTTTACCCTCCGGTCCCAGCCCCTAAGCCTGTCCCCTCCCATAACTCATCCCTGCCCTCGGCTCCACCCCCCCCTCCCCCCTCCAAGACCCTGCCCTGCACGGTACCTGGCGACCCCGCCCACAGGTGTTGCAACCCTGGATTCCACCACCCCTCCCCCTCTCTGGTTTCACATTCCTTCCCTCCAAGCTGCTGCAGGGTGGGGGAGGGCGATGTAGCCCCTGCTAGTTTCAGTGCTGGTGAGGGTGAGGGTGGGGAGGGATCAGCTCACAGCCCCTGGGGGATGGATGGTGCTCCCGTGGTGGGGGGGGGGGTGGGCAGCCTCCCGGGCTGGGTGGGGGGGGATGCCCAACCCTGAAAGTCAACACCAGGAGAAAGAGTATATACCATCAGTTGCTCCTGTAGTTTATCTTGGTAGGAGAAACGGTAAAAGAAGTTATCAACCTTTGTCCTATCAAGATAAAAAAGAAATTTGTAAAGTACAAAGAGAATTTGGTAGAAATAGTGAAATCTTTAAAGGCATGATGAGAGCCACTTTTAACTCAAACGAACTGGTTCCATATGATATCAAAGAGCTTTTCCGGTGTCTGTTAACTCCTTCAGAATATGATCTATGGGAAAGCCTGTGGAAAAGATCTTTAAAAGTGCTTTTACAAGAGCTTTTAAAAAGCTCAGATAATGCAAAAGATGCTGACAATAATGATATGACATATGAACACCTATGTGGGGAAAAAGATTGGCATTGCCCTGAAAGCCAAACCAGAGTACTATCCAAGTCTGTCCTAGATAAAATATGCAATGTTGCAGAAAAAGCCTTTAATCAATTACCAACAGTAGATACTAAAGGCAGTTATATTAACATTAAACAGTTTACTTCTGAGAATTTCTTACAGTTTGTGGACCGCCTTCGTACACAAGTAGAAAGACAAGTGTCTGATCCAGTATTACAAGCTGAATTAATTAAAGAAATGGCTCAGAGGAATGCTAATGAAACCTGCCATAGGGTTATCCCTGGCCTTCCCCTGGAGCCAGCACCTAGCTTAGCACAGATGATAGAAGCCTGCGCCAGAAAAGCAGAACTGCTCAGTGGACACGAAAGAAATCCAGGACTGGCACGCCCAAAAAACATGGCAGCTGTGACACCAGAAGCCAAGAAGCAACCAATGTCACCAGAGCAACTGCAGCACATCATCTGCTTCCAGTGCAAGCAGCCAGGACACTTCGCCAGAGACTGTCCACACAACCAAAAACAGAAGAAGACCAACAAACAAAAAAACTAACTTTACAGCGTGTACCCGCCATTAACACCATAGCGCGCTCAGCTATAAATGCAGCGGGCTCCACACTCGCAAAAGACTCTCTCTTAATAAACAAAAAGGGGGAGGATGGGATAGAGGGTGTGGGGATGTACGGCAATGAAAATATCAAAGGTTCAATTAACAAGGTTTGGAAGCCACTAGGCCATTTTAGGCTTGTGACTACCAGAGGTTTTCATTTCAGGTTACCTGATTGGACAGTCATAACAGTGGACTTACCTAACAGTACACAGGACGTGACATTAAACCACATGAAACTGGACAGTGAGTACTTTGTTGTCGGTGACACAGCACACACACCCCTAGAGATTGAGGTGGTTCCCATGACCATCAAGGGAAGCATAACTGGCCTCATTCTCCTGGCACGATGTCCTCTACCACCATATTACCTGGCTGAGGGACAAATCCTTGCCCAGGCCATTCCTGTTCCACAGGAGGTCCCAGTAGATGGAAAATCACCTGAAGTCTACTGGGCAGAAGTTGTGGGTGAGGACAGGCCTTCTCTGGCGTGCAACCTAACCCGTGGATCAGATCACCTCCATGTGGAGGGGGTACTGGACACGGGTGCTGATGTGACTATCATACCTGAAAGGATGTGGCCGTCCCATTGGGAACTTCAGCCTGTGGCAGGCAGAATCCAGGGTGTAGGAGGAGTCAAATTGGCAAAAATATCAAAAAGCATCGTACAAATTGAGGGGCCGGATGGAAAATTGGCTAGCATCCGTCCATTTGTTGCAGATTATAAATGCCCTCTATGGGGGAGAGACATCATGTCCCAGTGGGGGGTGAAATTGATTATTCCTAAAACTCCTCGGGATTTTTAGAAGCGGCCACTGTGAGGCGCCCTACCCAAAAGTTGAAATGGCTAGATGATACCCCAAAGTGGGTAGCACAGTGGCCGATGAGTAAGGAGAAGCTCAGGGCGCTTGAGGAGCTTGTGGAGGAACAGTTGGCTAAAGGCCACATAGAAGAGACCACAAGTGCGTGGAATTTCCCGGTTTTTGTGATAAAGAAACCAGGGAAAGACAAGTGGAGGCTGCTCCATGACCTCCGGGAAATAAACAAAGTAATTGAGGACATGGGGTCTCTCCAACCTGGAATGCCTTCTCCAACAATGCTTCCCAGAGATTGGCAATTGGCTGTTCTAGACATCAAGGACTGTTTCTTCCACATTCCCCTACACCCAGAGGATGCCCCAAGGTTCGCCTTCTCGGTTCCTACCATCAATCGAGAGGCCCCAATGAAGCGCTAGCACTGGAGAGTTTTGCCCCAGGGATTAAAATGCAGTCCCTCCATCTGCCAGTGGTATGTGGCTTCATTGCTGTCCCAGGTGCGTGCCCAGAGAGGGGAGGCCATCATCCTTCATTACATGGATGATGTGCTAGTGTGTGCACCCGATAACTCTCTACTCCAAGACACACTTGACCTAGTGGTTAAAGTTTTAATCTCTGCTGGATTTGAATTGCAGGAGGACAAAGTCCAAAGGATGCCACCTTGGAAGTACCTGGGCCTGGAAATTACTGCACAGACCATTGTTCTGCAGAAATTGGAAATTAATTGTAATCCAAAAACCTTAGCAGATCTCCATTCCCTGTGTGGGTCATTGAATTGGGTTAGGCCCTGGCTAGGCCTCACTAATGAGGACCTAGAACCTCTCTTCAATTTATTGAAAGGGGAGAGAGAGCTGCTTTCTCCCAGGGAACTGACCCCAGAGGCAAAGACTGCAATCGAAAAGGTACAAAAGACCTTAGGAGAGAGGCAAGCTCACTGTTACCAGCCCGAGCTGCCCTTCAAATTCATTGTCCTAGGAAAACTGCCACACTTACACGGGTTAATATTCCAATGGATCAAGGAGCAGAGAGAGTCACTCTTAATCATAGAGTGGGTCTTCCTCTCCCACCAAAGATCCAAAACTATCACTAAGCCACAAGAGTTAATAGCACAGCTGATTCGGAAAGCAAGGATCAGACTGTATGAACTAGCTGGTTGTGACTTCACATGTATTCACCTCTCTGTTAAACTGTCTGAGGAGGGAAAGAACTCTCCTGAAAAATTGACTAAAGAGATGTTTGAGCATTTGCTCCAGAGCATTGCCAGTCTCCAATTAGCCCTGGACAGCTACAGAGGACAAATATCAGTCCATGCCCCGTCTCACGAGCTGTTCAATGAGGAATTCCACCTCATTCCTCATGAGGAGTCGGAGACCACTCAAAACTCTCACAGTGTTCACGGATGCATCTGGGGCATCCCACAAGTCAGTGATGACTTGGAGAGATCCTCAGAGTCAGCATTGGGAAGCTGATGTTGAGTTTGTGGAAGGATCACCCCAGGTAGCTGAACTGGCAGCAGTCATGAGAGCCTTTGAAAAGTTCTCAGAGCCAATAAACTTGGTGACAGACTCAGCCTATGTAGCGGGGATAATGGCCAGGGCAGAGCAGGCAGTGCTCAGAGACATCAAAAATGAGCAGCTTTTCAGGTTGCTTTCCAAACTAATTTATTTGATTTCTCATAGAGAACACCCGTTCTATGTGATGCATGTGAGATCACACACAGATTTGCCAGGCGAAATTGCAGAAGGGAACCGTCAGGCAGACTCCCTTGCAACCCCAGCAGAACAAGCAACCCCAGCAGAACAAGCACGCCTTCCTGACATCTTCCAACAGGCAAAGCTGAGCCACCAGCAGTATCACCAGAATACACCAGGTCTAATGCGTCAGTTCCAGCTAACTCGGAGTCAGGCTCGAGCCATTGTGGCCACCTGTTCCAACTGTCAGCTGCACACCATGCCCTCAATAGGCATGGGGGTTAACCCCCGAGGTCTTGGCAGTTGTGAGGTATGGCAAACAGACATCACACACATTCCTAGTTTTGGTCGCCTCAAATATGTGCATGTTAGCATAGACACATATTCAGGCGCAGTCTATGCCTCTGCCCATGCAGGAGAAAGGGCAGTGCACGCCAAAAGACACCTAGTGCAAGCCTTTTCAGTGTTGGGGATCCCTAAGGAAATCAAAACTGATAAGGGCGCAGCATATAAGTCCAAGGAGTTCCTGGAATTCGTCCAGCAGTGGGGAGTGGAACATAAAACTGGCACCTCCCACTCCCCCACAGGCCAAGGTATAGTGGAGCGAGCCAATCAGATGCTCAAGCAGGTTTTGGCTAAACAGAGCAGTTCAACTGTGTGGATGTCTCCACAGCAGAAGCTCTGCAAAGCCATGTTTACTATCAATTTCCTGAATTGTTCATTTGAAAACATGAGTCCACCTGTGGTACGTCACTTTAACAGTAGTAAACAATTCAAGTTATCCCAACATCCTCCAGTTTTGATTAGGGACCCAGAAACCTGGGAAATCAAAGGTCCCTATGAGCTTGTTACCTGGGGGCGTGGCTATGCATGTGTATCCACTCCCTCAGGCCCTCGGTGGATTCCCCAAAAGTGGGTGAAACCGTTTGTTCCCAAACATCCTGCTCCAACTGAGGAGAACGAGGAGCAGGTAGCTGTGGCTTCAAAAAGAAGACACCGCCCGAAAAAAGGAAAAGAAATCCTCATAGAAGGTGGCATTCCGGCAGATAGAGACTTTTAATAGGTTTTATAATGTTTGTCTTTTCTTCTAGAGAAAAGCTTCTCTTCTCTCAGTCCCGTGATGAACCCCATCCAAGCTGTCTTCCTGTTAACACTGAACAGTCTAGCAGCTGCATGGATCGTCCCTCAGCCACGTCAGAACATCTGGGTGACCCTGGCACAGACGCTCCAACAAGAAAACATATGTCTGTCCACAGCAGCAACAGCAAACCCTATGTCCACCTGCCTGGTAGGAATCCCATTGAAGTCTGGAGAATATTCAGCCAGTTTTGAAACACACTTGCCGAATGAAATTCCTGAGTCACACACCATTTCATCACACAAAAATCATAGGCAGCAAGCTGGAGTAAATAAAAACCCCATAGAAGAGTTGCTGCCAAGTTTGCCCAAAACAGCTCAAGAACCCCAAGAATTAGAACTGCTAGGTTCCTACCCAGCACAATATTGCATTCACTTTAGAATCTTCCCAAAACCTTCCAGCATAAAGGAATTCCACAACATAATGCAACATCGTGGGGAATTCACTGCCAAAAGGTGGTGCAATACTATAAGCCATATTGCAGCTGATACCCCAACTTATTCAAGCCCCAAAAGCCTCCCAAAGGGATTGTTCTTAATTTGTGGAGACCGGGCGTGGGCAGGAATTCCTTCTCGGCTCTTAGGAGGGCCATGCACCTTCGGTCGGTTGTCCCTGTTGGCACCCAATGAAACCTTGATTAGCGATTGGACTCACAAAAACAAATCAGGTAATAAAATCCAAAAACGAAGTGCAGACAATATGGACCCAAGCTGTAATTCTGAAATTTTCCATTGGGCCAAGTCCAAAAGAATTGCTGCATCCCTGTTTCTTCCGTGGGTTGCAGCAGCTAAAGCTCTAGGTGAATTGGGCCACCTAGAGTGTTGGGTAGTCAAACAGGCAAACTTAACATCCACCGCAATCAGCTCCCTCCTAGAAGACGAGGAAATTACCAGGCAGGCCACACTACAAAATCGTGCTGCTATAGATTTTCTCTTGCTACTGCACGGACATGAGTGCCAGGAATTTGAAGGACTTTGCTGTATGGACCTGACCTCAAAAGCTCCTAAAATCCATGCTGCCCTCCGAAACATGAACAACTTAATCAGACAAGTGAAGCAAGAATCTGAAGATTGGTTCAATGGACTGTTCAAAGGCTGGGGACTCACAGGGTGGTGGACATCTATAGTCAAAACAATTATGTTAATTTTTGTTATTCTTTTCCTTGTAATAATGGCATTCGGGATCCTACGTCACTTAGTTTTCAAAGCCATTAATAGTCTCATTCCCTCTACCTCAGTAGTCAATCACATAGAAATGAAAGACTTGAAACAATCTAACCCTCCCACCAACTACAAGTGGTGGGCAAAATCATAATTTGAATGATACCAATATCCTTCTTTCAACTTTGTTAAACAAAAAATGGGGAGATGCTGCGTTTCCTAGATACATTGTAAATGGTACATCCCGTGACCCCTGCTGTGCCCTGTATCTTGATCCACCTCCCCTCCTGGCCACACAGAGCTGGCTGGGATCCAATTTCTCCCCGCCCCCCCCTTTCCAGACCCTAGAAAAGGTCAGTACCCCCTGGCCTCGGTCTCTTACCCTGCTCCTCCCCCCATCTTTTCGCTCTTACCCCGCTCTCTTACACTGCTCTTTGCCCTCTCTTTTGCTCTTCCCCCTCTCTTTTCTCCCTCTCTTCTCCCTTTTTCCCTTCCCTTTTTCACTCACTACCCACGAGAAATAAACCTGTAACTTTATTAGGGGAAAGAGCCTCTTTTGATATCTTATTTACGTCCATGAGGCTAGGGCCTAGGGGAATTTCACCCTAACACCTGAGCTAGACCGGAGGAAGGGTGAAAAACCCTATTTTGGAACCGAGTAAAAGCCTTCGCAACGGCAGCTCAAGTCTCTAGGTCACAAATTCAGTGTGTGGTCACAAATCCCTTTTGGAATCACATTTGCAGTTCAAAGCTCGAGATCACAATTCCACTCTGAGGACTCAATTCCGGTTTGGAATCACATCTGCTGTTCATGTCTCGAGGTCACGATTCCAGTCTGAGAACCCAATTCCGGTTTGGAATAACAACTGCAATTCATCGTTCGAGGTCATGATTCCAGTCTGAGGACCCAATTCCGAGTTGAAATCACAACTAAAGCTCAAGTCTCGGGGTCGCAATTCTAGTCTGAGGCCACAATTCCCCTTTGGAATCACAACTGCTATTCAAGGCTTGAGGTCACAAATCCAGTCTGAGTTCACAATTCCGGTTTGGAATCACAATGGCAGTTCAAGGCTTGAGTTCACAATCCCAGTTTGGAATAACAATTGCAGTTCAAGGCTTGAGGTCAAAATTCCAGTTTAGAATCACATTTGCATTTTAAGTCTTGAGGTCACAATTCCAGTATGAGGACACAATTCCCGTTTGGAATCACAACTGCCGTTCATGTCTCGAGGTCACAATTCCTGCCTGAGGTCACAATTCCTGTTTGGAATCACAATTGCAGTTCAAGGCTCGAGGTCACAATTCCAGTCTGAGGTCACAATTCCCGTTTGGAATCACAACTGGAATTCAAGGCTCAAGGTCACAATTAGAGTTTGTAATCACAATAGCAGTTCAAGGCGTGAGGTCACCATTACTGTCTGAGGTCAAAATTCCCGATTGGAATCACAATTGCAGTTCAAGGCTCGAAGTCACCATTCTAGTCTGTGGTCCCAATATGAGTGTGGTATCACCACTACAGCTCAAGTCTCTAGGTCACAAATTCAGTGTGTGGCCACAAATCCCGTTTGGAATTAGATTTGCAGTTCAAAGCTCGAGATCAGAATTCCACTCTGAGGACTCAATTCCGGTTTGGAATCACATCTGCTGTTCATGTCTCGAGGTCACGATTCCAGTCTGAGAACCCAATTCCGGTTTGGAATAACAACTGCAATTCATCGTTCGAGGTCATGATTCCAGTCTGAGGACCCAATTCCGAGTTGAAATCACAACTAAAGCTCAAGTCTCGGGGTCGCAATTCTAGTCTGAGGCCACAATTCCCCTTTGGAATCACAACTGCTATTCAAGGCTTGAGGTCACAAATCCAGTCTGAGTTCACAATTCCGGTTTGGAATCACAATGGCAGTTCAAGGCTTGAGTTCACAATCCCAGTTTGGAATAACAATTACAGTTCAAGGCTTGAGGTCAAAATTCCAGTTTAGAATCACATTTGCATTTTAAGTCTTGAGGTCACAATTCCAGTATGAGGACACAATTCCCGTTTGGAATCACAACTGCCGTTCATGTCTCGAGGTCACAATTCCTGCCTGAGGTCACAATTCCTGTTTGGAATCACAATTGCAGTTCAAGGCTCGAGGTCACAATTCCAGTCTGAGGTCACAATTCCCGTTTGGAATCACAACTGGAATTCAAGGCTCAAGGTCACAATTAGAGTTTGTAATCACAATAGCAGTTCAAGGCGTGAGGTCACCATTACTGTCTGAGGTCAAAATTCCCGATTGGAATCACAATTGCAGTTCAAGGCTCGAAGTCACCATTCTAGTCTGTGGTCCCAATATGAGTGTGGTATCACCACTACAGCTCAAGTCTCTAGGTCACAAATTCAGTGTGTGGCCACAAATCCCGTTTGGAATTAGATTTGCAGTTCAAAGCTCGAGATCAGAATTCCACTCTGAGGACTCAATTCCGGTTTGGAATCACATCTGCTGTTCATGTCTCGAGGTCACGATTCCAGTCTGAGAACCCAATTCCGGTTTGGAATAACAACTGCAATTCATCGTTCGAGGTCATGATTCCAGTCTGAGGACCCAATTCTGAGTTGAAATCACAACTAAAGCTCAAGTCTCGGGGTCGCAATTCTAGTCTGAGGCCACAACTCCCCTTTGGAATCACAACTGCAATTCAAGGCTTGAGGTCATAAATCCAGTCTGAGGTCACCATTCCGGTTTGGAATCACAATGGCAGTTCAAGGCTTGATTTCACAATTCCGGTTTGGAATAAGAATTGCATTTCATGTCTTGAGGTCAAAATTCCAGTTTGAAATCACATTTGCATTTTAAGTCTTGAGGCCAGAATTGGAGTATGAGGACACAATTCCTGTTTGGAATCACAATTGATGTTCAAGGCTCGAGCTCACAATTCCAGTCTGAGGTCATGAATCCTGTTTGGAATCAGAATTGCATTTCAAGGCTCAAGATCACAATTCCTGTCTGAGGCACCAAAACCTGTCAGGAGACTCTACTAAAGTTCAAGGCTCGAAGACACAATTCTAGTCTGAGGACCTAATACCGGTTTGTTATCACAACAGCAGCTCAAGGCTCGGGGTCACAATTGGAGTCTAAGTACCCAATTCCGGTTTGGAATCACAACTGCAATTCAAGGCTCGAGGTCACAATTACCGCTTGGAATCACAATAGTAGTTCAAGGCGTGAGGTCACCATTACTATCTGAGGTCGAAATTTCCGATTGGAATCACTATTGCAGTTCAAGGCTCAGGGTCACAATTCCAGTCTTAGGTCATAATTCCTGTTTGGAATAACAATGGCATTTCAAGTCTCGAGATCACAATTCCAGTCTGAGGTCACAATTCCGCTATGAAATCACAACTAAATTTCAACACTCAAAGTCACAGTTCCAGTCTGAGGTCCCAATACCGGTTCTGAATCGTAACTGCTCTTCATTGCTCGAGGTCACGATTCCATTCTGAGGACTCAATTCCGGTTTGGTATCACAACTGCAGCTTAAGTCTCGGGATCACAATTCCAGTCTGAGGCCACAATTCCCGTTTGGAATCACAACTGCTCTTCATGTCTCGAGGTCACGATTCCAGTCTGAGGACCCAATTCCGGTTTGGAATAACAACTGCTATTCATCGTTCGAGGTCATGATTCCAGTCTGAGGACACAATTCTGATTTGAAATCACAATTGCAGTTCAAGTCTCCAGATCACAATTCCAGTCTGAGCTCACAATTCCAGTTTGGAATCACATTTGCATTTTATGTCTTGAGGTCCCAATTCCAGTATGAGGACACAATTCCTTTTTGGAATCACAATTGCAGTTCAAGGCTTGAGTTCACAATTCTTGTTTATAATCACATTTGCATTTAAAGGCTCGAGATCACAATTCCAGTCTGAGGCCCTGTGATTGGTTGACTTAGGAAGCAGAAACTCAGAAGAGGTTTTCCCAAGGGAATTTCCTCTGTGGGGTTTGGGATGCCTGCAACAGCCAATTAGACAAAGTTAGTTCGCTCCATGAACACACATTTTGAGGAAGGTAATCCGGAACTGACCCTCTTTGTCTTCCTGCGGCTGAGCAGGTAACATCAACCCAAGCTTCCCCCTCCCCCATGCGGGGGGGGGGGGGAGGCTTGGGAGGCCGCTTGGGCCCTGTTTACCAACGAGGGGGACCCGATGGCCGGAGGGAGAAAAAGTTGTATGATAAGACCTTCACGGCTTCCTCCTCCACGGGCCTGCGGCTCTGGCGTGGGGGGGAGGCCGACTCTTGCTGCTGCCGGACGGGCCAGGCCTTCCCAGGTGGCCATGAGCACTGTGGGGCTGCAGCCCAGCCCCAGAAAGTCTGATTAACACCTCAGCTGCCCCCCCAGCACAGCCTGAGCCTGGCCCAACTCTTGTAGTTGTGTTAAACTTTAACTCTTTAGTGTTCAGATAAGATTTGCAAAGCCTCCAGCCTTTCCTTTGACTATGAAAGGGAATAAGATTTCTGAAGTCAGTGATGTAAGAGCTAAGTTTTTAAGATGGAAGGAGAATGAGAAGATGCTGAAATGGCTGAAAATCTTTTTGTGAAATTGTAGGAATGAACCGATGTACTGAATATTCCTATAAACCATGGAAAGAGACATGGAAAGAGACATTTAATAGATGATTTGACTAAAAAGCACCTGTGTTGAGAATTTCTGCCCTGAGAAATGAAGGGGATTTTGGTTTTCTGAAGATGAAGCCTGAGCAGAGAGAAAGGAGACAAAGAGAATCTTTGCGGTTGAACATTTCATTCTTAAAAGTAATACCCCATGAAACAAACATGGCCTACATCTACAACTTTGGGACGGCTGTAGAGTTGGGAGGAGCGTCACAGTTGCAGATTCCTGGGCGGATGCAAATCGTGAAAGATAAAACAACAAGAGAACTGTCTTTTTTATTTCTTGTGGGAAAAATCTCTACAACTTCAACAAGAAGAGGCTTCTCTCTCCAGAAGTGAACTTAAAAAGACTAATTGGGCACTGACCGAAGTATTTGTTATATGTTTGTTTTGTTGTTATGAAAACTGGGAGAGGGAAGGAATGAATGATCTGAAAAATCTTATTCTGAATTTTTTTTTCCCTCTCTTTTTGTTTGTGTAGTTAATAAATTTTCTTTTATACTCTCTCAAGTTTTAGGCCTGCCATGCTCGTTTGCTCCTGGTTCTGTCTCACAACAGAAAAAAATAAGTTTATTTAAATTGGCAACTCAAACTGAAGACATTAATTTGGAGCTTTGGCCGGGAAAGTCAAAATTAAACCAAGACAATTCCTGTTTGAAATCAGTATTGCAGCTCAAGGCTAGGCGTCACATTTCCAGTCTGAGGCCACAATTCCCGTTTGGAATCACAACTGCCGCTCAAGGCCCGAGGTCACAATTCCGGTTTGTAATCACAATGGCAGTTCAAGGCTCAAGGTCACAACTCCAGTCTGAGGTCACAATTCCGTTTTGGAATCACAACTGCTATTCATGTCTCGAGGTCACAATTCCAGTCTGAGGACCCAATTATGGTTTGGAATAACAACTGCAATTCATCGTTCGAGGTCATGATTCCAGTCTGAGGACCCAATTCCGATTTGAAATCACAACTAAAGCTCAAGGCTCGGGGTCACAATTCTAGTCTGAGGCCACAATTCCCCTTTGGAATTAAAACTGCTATTCAAGGCTTGAGGTCACAAATCCAGTCTGAGGTCACAATTCTGGTTTGGAATCACAATTGCAGTTCAAGGCTTGATTTCACAATTCCGGTTTGGAATAAGAATTGCATTTCAAGGCTTGAGGTCACAATTCCAGTTTGAAATCACATTTGCATTTTAAGTCCTGAGGCCAGAATTCGAGTATGAGGACAAAATTCCTGTTTGGAATCACAATTGATGTTCAAGGCTCGAGGTCAAAATTCCAGTCTGAGGTCACAATTCCTCTATGGAATCACAATGGCAGTTCAAGGCATGAGATCACCATTACTGTCTGAGGTCAAAATTTCCGATTGGAATCACAATTGCAGTTCAAGGCTCAGGGTCACAATTCCAGTCTTAGGTCACAATTCCTCTATGGAATCACAATGGCAGTTCAAGGCTCGAGATCACAATTCCAGTCTGAGGCCCCAAATCCTGTCAGGAAACACTACTAAAGTCCAAGGGTCGAAGACACAATTCTAGTCTGAGGTCCCAATATCGGTTTGGTATCACAACTGCAGCTCAAGGCTCAGGGTCACAATTCCAGTCTGAGGCCACAATTCCCATTTGGAATCACAACTGCTGTTCACGTCTCGAGGTCACAATTCCAGTCTGATGACCAAATTTAGGTTTTGCATCACGACTGCCGATCAAGGCTCGGGGGCACAAATCCAGTGTGTGGCCAAAAATCAGGTTTGGAATCAAAAGTGCATTTCAAGGCTTGAGGTCACAAATCCTGCCAGAGCTCACAAGTGAATTTTGGAATAACAATTGCAGTTCAAGGCTCGAGTTCACAATTTCAGTTTGGTACCAAAATTGCAGTTCCAGGCTTGAGTTCACAATTCCAGTTTGGAATCTCAAGTGCAGTTCAAGGCTTAAGGTCACAATTCCAGTCTGAGGACACAATTCCGGTTTGGAATCACAATAGCATTTCATGGCCTGCGATCACAATTCCCGTCCGAGGTCCCAATACCGATTTGGAACCACAACAGCTGTTCATTGCTAGAGGTCACAATTCCAGTCTGAGGCCCCAATTCCGGTTTGGTTTCACTACCGCTGTTTAGGTGGTGAGGTCACGATTCCAGTCTGATGACCAAATTTAGGTTTGGCATCACGACTGCCGATCAAGGCTCGGGGTCACAAATCCAGTGTGTGGCCACAAATCAGGTTTGGAATCAAAATTGCTTTTCAAGGCTTGAGGTCACAAATCCTGTCGGAGGCCACATGTGAATTTTGGAATAACAATTGCAGTTTAAGGCTCGAGCTCACAATTTCAGTTTGGTACCAAAATTGCAGTTCCAGGCTTGAGTTCACAATTCCAGTTTGGAATCTCAATTGCAGTTCAAGGCTTGAGGTCACAATTCCAGTCTGAGACCCCAATACCACTTGGAATCTCAACTGCTGTTAAATGCGCGATGTCACTATTCCAATATGAGGACACAATTCCCGTTTGGAATAACAACCCCTGTCCATGCCTTGAGGTCACGATTCCAGTCTTTAGAGCCAATTCCAGTTTGGTATCTCAACTGCAGATCAAGGCTCGAGGACACAAATCCAGTGGGTGGTCACAAATCCGATTTAGAATCAGAATTGCAGTTCAAGGTTTGAGGTCACAAATCCTGTCTGAGGTCACAAGTGAATTTTGGAATCACAGTTGATGTTCAAGTCTTCAGGTCACAATTCCAGTCTGAGATCAGAATTCCAGTTTGGAATAACAATTACAGTTCAAGGCTTGAGGTCATAATTCCAATCTGAGGACAAAATTCCTGTTTGGAATCACAATTGCATTTAATGGCTCGGGGTCACAATTCCAGTCTGAGGTCACAATTCCGCTTTGGAATCACAACTGAAGTTCTAATCTCGAAGTCACAATTCCAGTCTGAGGTCCCAATACCAGTTTGCTATCACAACTGCTGTTTATTGTTCAAGGTTACGATTCCAGTCTGAGGACACAATTCTCTTTTAGTATCAAAAATGCAGATCAACGCTCAGGATCAGAATTCCAGTCTGAGGCGAAAAAATTCCCGTTTGGAATCAGAACTGCCGTTCAAGGCTGGAGGTCACAAATCCAGTCTGAGGCCACAATTCCCGTTTGGAATCACAACTGCAGTTCCACGCTAGAGGTCACAATTCCAGTTCTGGTCACAATTCCAGTTTATAATCACAATTGCAGTTCATGGCTTGAGATCACAATTTCAGTTTGGTAACAAAATTGCAGTTCCAGATTTGAGTTCACAATTCCAGTTTGGAATAACAAATACATTTCAAGGCTTGAGGTCACAATTCCAGTTTGGAATCACATTTGCAGTTCAAGTCACGAGGTCACAATTCAAGTCTGAGGTCACAATTCCGGTTTGGAATCACAACTGCTATTAGTTACTCGAGGACACAATTCCAGTCTGAGGACCCAATTCCCGTTTGTTATCACAAGTCCTGTTCACGTCTCCAGGTCACGATTTCAGACTGACGACCCATTTCCGGTTTGGTATCACAACCACAGCTCAAGGCTCGAGGTCACAAATCCATTGTGTGGTCGCAAGTCTGATTTGGAATCACAATTGATTTTCAAGGCTTGAGGTCACAAATTCAGTTTGGTACCAAAATAGCAGTTCCAGGCTTGAGGTCTCAATTCCAGTTTGGAATCAGAATCACAGTTCAAGGCTTGAGTTCACAATTCCAGTTTCGAATAGCAAGTGTAGTTTAAGACTTGAGGTCACAATTGCAGTTTGGAATCACAATTGCATTTACATTCTCAAGATCAAAATTCTAATCTGAGCCCCCAATTCCTGTTTGGTATCACAACTAAAGATCGAGGCTCCAAGTCCAAATTGCAGTCTGAGGTCTCAATACCGGTTTGGAATTGCAACTGCCGTTCATTGCTCTAGGTCAGGATTCCAGTCTGAGGCCCCAGTTCTGGTTTGGTATCACAAGTGCAGCTCAAGACTCAAGATCACAATTCCAGTCTGAGGCCACAATTCCGGTTTGGAATCACAACTAAAGTTCAAGGCTCCAAGTCACAATTCCAGTCTGAGATCACAATACCAGTTTGGAATAACAGCTCCAGTCTGAGGCCACATTCCCTTTTGGAATCACAACTGCAGTTCAAGGCTCGAGGTCACGAATCCATTCTGGGTACCCAATACCGGTTTGGAATCACAATGGCCGCTCAAGGCACGGGGTCAGAATTCCAGTCTGAGGCCCCATTTCCTGTTTGGTATCACATGAGCAGATCAAGGCTCGAGGTCACAATTCCAGTATGGAATCAAAATTGCAGTTCAAGACTCGAGGTCACAATTCCAGTATGGAATCACAATTGCAGTTCAAAGCTCAGGGTCACTATTCCAGTCTGAGATCACAATTCCAGTTTGGATTTACAGTTGCAGATCAAGTCTTGAGCTCACAATTCCGGTTTAGAATCAAAATTTTAGCTCAAGGCTCGAGGTCACAATTCTAGTCTGAGGTCACAGGTCCATGTTGGAATCACAATTGAAGTTCACATCTTGAGGTCACATTTCCAGTTTGGAAACAAAATAGCTGCTCATGGATTGCGGTCACCATTGCAGTCTGAGATCAAAATTCCGGTTTAGAATCAAAATTTTAGCTCAAGGCTCGAGGTCACAATTCTAGTCTGAGGTCACAGGTCCATGTTGGAATCACAATTGAAGTTCACATCTTGAGGTCACATTTCCAGTTTGGAAACAAAATAGCTGCTCATGGATTGCGGTCACCATTGCAGTCTGAGATCAAAATTCAGGTTTGGAATTTAAATTTTAGCTCAAGGCTCCAGGTCACAATTCCAGCCTGAGCTGACAAGTCCATTTTGGAATCACAATTGAAGTTGAAATCTTGAGGCCAGAATTACAGTTTGGAATCACAACTGCAGTTCAAGGCTTGTGGTCACAATTCCAGTCTGAGGTCACAATAGTAGTTTAGAATCACAATTGCAGTTCAAGGCACGTGGTTACAATTCCAGTCTGAGGTCAAAAGTCCAGGTTGGAATCACAACTGCAGTTCAATGCGTGAGGTCACAATTCCAGTGTGAGGGCACAAATCCGGTTTGCAATTACAACTGCAGCTCAAGGCTCTAGGTCACTATTCCAGTTTGAGGTCACAATTCCGTTTTTGAATCACAATTGCACTTCAAGGCTTGAGGTCACACTTCCAGTGGGAGGTCACAAGTTCATTTTGGAGGCAAAATTCAAGTTCAAATCTTGAGGTCAAAATTCCCCTTTGGAACCACAATTGCAGTTCAGGGCTCGAGATCACAATTTTAGTCTGAGGTCACAAGTCAATTTTGGAATCACAAATCAAGTTAAAATCTTAATGTCACAATTCCCGTTTGGAATCACATTTGCTGTTCAAAGCTTGAGGTCACAATCCGAGTTTGACGTCACAAGTCAATTTTGAAATCACAATTTCATTTCTATATCACAATTCCAGTCTGAGCTCAAAATATCTGTTTGGAATCATAATTCCACTTCTATGTCACAATTACAGACTGAGGGCAGAATTCCAGTTTGGAATCACAATTGCAGTTCAAGGCTTGAGGTCACAATTCCAGTTTGAGGTCACAATTCGGGTTTGGAATCACAATTGCAGCTCAAGGCTAGAGGTCACAATTCCACTATGGAAACACAATTGCAGTTCAAGGCTTGAGCTCACAATTCGAGTCTGTGCTCACAATTCCAGAATGGAATCACAATTTCATTTCTATATCACAATTCCAGACTGAGCTCACAATACCTGTTTGGAATCACAATTCCACTTCTAAGTCACAACTACAGACTGAAGTCAAAATTGCAGTCTAGAATCACGATTTCAGTTTGAGGTCACAATTCCATTTTGGGATGAGTATTCCGGTTTGGAATCACATTGTGGAATCAAAATTCGGTATCAGAATTACAATTCTACTTCGGTACCACAATTCCATTTCAAAATCACAATTTCACGTCTGAGCTCACAACTGCAGTTTGGAATCAAAATTGCAGAACAAGGCTTGAGGTTCAAATTCCAGTCTGTCCTCACAATTCCAGTTTGGAATCACAATTACATTTCAAGGCTTGAGGTCACAATTCCAGTCTGAGATCACAATTCCAGTTTTGGAGCAAAATTGCAGTTTAAGTCTTGAGGTATCCATTCCACTATGGAAACACAATTGCAGTTCAAGGCTTGAGGTCACAATTCCAGTCTGAGTTCACAAGTCCATATTGGAATCACAATTCAAGTTCAAATCTTGAGGTCACAATTGCAGTTTGGAATCACAATTTCCTTTCTATATCACAATTCCAGACTGAGCTCAAAATACCTGTTTAGAATCACAGTTTCACTTCTATATAACAATTAAAGACTGAGGGCAGAATTCTAGTTTGTAATCACAATTCCATGTTATGTCACAATTCCAGTCTGAGCTCACAATTCCATTTTGAAATCCCAATTGCAGTGAAGGCTAGAGGTCACAATTCCACTATGGAATCACAATTCCTGTTCAAAGCTCAGGGTCACAATTCCAGTCTGAGCTCAAAATTCCGGTTTGGAATCACAACTGCAGTACAAGCCGTGAGGTCACCATTACTGTCTGAGGTCAAAATTACCGATTGGAATCACAATTGCAGTTCAAGGCTCAGGGTCACAATTCCAGTCTTAGGTCTCAATTCCTGTTTGGAATCACAATGGCAGTTCAAGGCTCGACATCACAATTCCATTCTAAGCCCCCAGATCCGTTTTGGAATCACAACTGCTGTTCATGTCTCGTGGTCACGATTCCAGTTTGACGACCCAATTCCAGTTTGGTATCACAACTGAAGCTCAAGGCTCGTGGTCACAATTCCCTTCTGAGGCCACAATTCCCGTTTGGAATTAAAACTGCTATTCAAGGCTCGAGGTCATAAATCCAGTCTGAGGTCACAATTCCTGTTGGAATCACAATTGCAGTTCAAGGCTCGAGGTCACAATTCCAGTTTGGAATGACATTTACAGTTCAAGTCTTGAAGTCCCAATTCCAATCTGAGGACACAATTCCTGTTTGGAATCAGTACTGCAGCTCAAGGCTCAGGGTCACAATTCCATTCTGAGGCCACAATTCCCGTTTGGAATCACAACTGCAATGTAAGGCTCGAGGTCACAATTACAGTTTGGAATCACAATAGCACTTCAAGGCGTGAGGTCACAATTACTGTCTGAGGTCAAAATTTCCGATTGGAATCACAATTGTATTTCAAGGCTCGAGATCACAATTCCAGTCTGAGGCTCCAATTCGACTTTGGAATCATAATTGCAGTTCAAGCCTGGAGGTCACAATTCTAGTCTGAGGTCCCAATATCGGTTTGGTAACACAACTGCAGATCATGTCTCTAGGTCACAACCTCAGTGTGTGGTCACAAATCCCGTTTGGAATCGCATTTGCAGTTCAAGGCTCGAGATCACAATTCCAGTCTGAGGCCCCAATTCCGGTTTGGAATCACAACTACTGATCATGTCTCGAGGTCACGATTCCAGTTTGACGACCAATTCCAGTTTGGTATCAGAACTGTAGCTCAAGGCTCGTGGTCACAATTCCCGTCTGAGGCCACAATTCCCGTTTGGAATTAAAACTGCTATTCAAGGCTCGAGGTCAGAATTCCAGTCTGAGGTCACAATTGCAGTTTGGAATCACAACTGCAGTTCAAGACTTGTTGTCACAATTCCAGTCTGAGGTCACAATTTCGGTTTGGAATCACAATTGTAGTTCAAGGCTTGAGGTCACAATTCCAGTCTGAGGTCACAAGTCCATTTTGGAATCACAACTGCAGATCAAGGTTCGAGGTCACAATTCTAGTTTGAGGTCACAATTCCGATTTGGAATCACAATTGCAGTTCAAGGCTTGAGGTCACAATTCCAGTCTGAGTTCACAAGTCCATATTGGAATCACAATTCAAGTTCAAATCTTGAGGTCACAATTGCAGTTTGGAATCACAATTTCAGTTCAAGGCTTGAGGTCAAAATTCCAGTTTGAAATCAAAATATCTGTTCATGGCTTGCGGTCACAATTCCTGTCTGAGGTCAAAATTCGCATTTGGAACCACATTTGCAGTTCAGGGCTCGAGATCACAATTCCAGTCTGAGGTCACAATTCCAGTTTGGAATGACAATTGCAGCTCAAGGGTCGAGTTCACAATTCCAGTCTGAGGTCACAATTCCAGTTTGGAATCACAATTGCAGTTCAAAGCTCGAGGTCACTATTGCAGTCTGAGGTCACAATTGGAGTTTGGAATCACAATTGCATTTCAAGGCTTCAGGTCAAATTCCAGTCTGATGTCACAATTCCAGTCTGAAATATTAATTGCAGTTCTCGGCTCGAGGTCACAATTCCAATCTGAGGTCACAATTCCCGTTTGGAATCACAATTGTATTTCAAGTCTTGAGGTCACAGTTCCAGTCTGAGGTCACAATTCTGGTTTGGAATCCCAATTGTAGCTCCAGGCTTGAGGTCACAATTTCAGTCTGAGTTCAAAATTCCAGTCTGGAAACACAATTGCAGTTCAAAGCTCAGGGTCATTATTCCAGTCTGAGGTCACAATTCCATTTTGGATTTACAATTTCAGGTCAGGGCTTGAGCTCACCATTCCAGTTTGGAATCACAATGTAATTTCTGTATCACAATTCCATTCTGAGATCAAAATTCCGGTTTGGAATCACAATTGCAGATCAAGGCTCGAGATCACAATTGCAGTCTGAGCTCACAATTCCAGTTTGGAATGAAAATTGCATTTCAAGCTTCGAGGTCACAATTACAGTATGGAATCCCAGTTGCAGTTCAAAGCTCAGGGTCACAATTCCAGTGTGAGGTCACAATTCCCGTTTGGAATTACAATTGCAGTTCAAGGCTTGAGGTCTCAATTCCAATCTGAGGTCACAATTCCGGTTTGGAATCACAATTACATTTCAAGGCTTGAGGTCAGAATTGCAGTTTGAGGTCACAATTCCGGTTTGGAATCACAATTGCAGTTCAAGTCTTGAGGTCTCCATTCCAGTTTGGAATCACAATTGCAGCTCAAAGCTCAGCGTCACTATTCCAGTCTGAGGTCACAGTTGCAGTTTGGAATTACAATTGCATTTCAAGGCTTGTGGTCACACTTCCAGTCTGAGGTCACAATTCCGATTTGGAATCTCTATTGCAGTTCAAGGCTTGAGGTCACAATTACAGTCTGAGGTCGCAAGTCCATTTTGGAATCACAATTCAAGTTCAGATCTTGAGGTCACAATTGCAGTTTGGAATCACAATTTCAGTTCAAGGCTTGAGGTCAAAATTCCATTTTGGAATCATAATATCTGTTCATGGCTTGCAGTCACAATTCCAGCCTGAGGTCAAAATTCGCGTTTGGCATCACATTTGCAGTTCAGGGCTCGAGATCACAAAGAACTGCCTTGTTGTCATCAAAAGATCAAATCTCATTAAGAATTCTATGACAACAATGTAATGGACTTCCAGGAACCTCATTAATGCTCTCGGTTTCATTTTTGTGTATTTTTAATCCCTCATTTGGCAGCTTGTAAAACTCATCTTGGAATTCAGAGGTCAAGCAGGATTGACTTTGGATTGACCTTCACCTCTGGTCCCACTTTGTGCAAACACAACTTGTGCCAAGGTGGGTGAACTCATCACCTCAACTTTTCACTCCAGAATATCCCCTACTTATTTCCCTGTAGATGAACTCAGATCCACTCCTCACCTCCACTGGTCATCCAAGCGTCCATTCTGTTCCCCACAGGCCCTGGTGGCCCCAGGGAGCTCCCTTGGCCTTTCTCCTGCCCCTCTCCAGCCCGAGGCTGCTCCTCCTCTTGCTCCCTCAGGCTTAATCCCGTACGGTGCCTCTCCCTTCCTGGCCGCCTGCTGCCGAGGAAGGAGGACACAGAGAGTCTCGAGTGCTGAGCCCTCCCTGCTACCCCTGCAGAGCCTTGGCTGCGCTTCCCAGGGGCCTCGGATTTCCCAGACAAATTGTCTGCTGGACTCCCTTCCATTACCTCAGCAATCTCCTCAGAAATGCCACCTCACTCCCCTTGACATCCCCTCACATTTTCTTACACAAACAGTTCTTGTGTCCCCTCTAAATGACCCCGGGTTTTCAGCTAAATGAATGGCATGACCCGTGCCCATGATTCACCCGACCAAAATCAAGAGCAAATGTTGGTTGGGCTTTAAGAACTTGAAATAACTTTGAAGCAAAAGAGATCACCTTTTTCTTCTGGGTTTTTTTTCTTTCAGATGCCAGACTTGCCTCTGTGGATGCGTGCTTAACTCTTGCTGCAGGGGACTGTCAGGCCTGAATGGCCGTGAGTTCGTGTTCTTCTCACTGGGGAATCAGAAATTATTATTAATTAGACCACAGAAATGTTTTCTGAAACCTCTCCCCTTTCCTGCCCTTTGCTGGTACATCTCCTGTTTGTGCCTTTGAATTTACAGCTGTTCCCTGATGGCCCTGCCTGACTTCTGTGCAGCTCCTAGCTGGGAAAAACTGGGAAAACCTAGGGGGTACAGAGGTGAATTTTTTAGCTGGATTTTTCTAAAATCTCTAATTCTACTGAAATTATTTCCAATCCTCCCGTGAGAAGAGCAGGAACTCACCGCCATTTAGGCCTGACAGTCACTGCAGGAAATCTGACACAGTATTAATAAGTAACCTTTCCTGAGAGCAGTCATCACCCCAGTCCTCCAGCCTTGGCAAATTTTTTGCAATGAATGGACCCAAATTCTAATCCTTAACCTAAATTTCTGTCAGCTTTTGTTAGAAAGATACCAGACAGTAAATCATACAACAGAATTTTAAAATTGCACAAAGAATAACAGGCCCAGACCAAACCTAACCACCCCCATCACTGCTCCACCCCAATTTGGGGAGAAACAGTGATATAGTTTATAAATACTCTCCTTCCATGCTATTCAGTCCTTCACTGCACATCCCCAGAGAGGATTCATTCCACCTTTTGTTCCTAACAGCACCTCTCTCTCCAGCACCAATCCCACTTGTCACAGGCACAAAGGGAGCAGACCTAAGGCAATGGTTCCAGCAGCAGCGGCAATCCCAAGCTCCCTGTTCCCTGGATTGCTCATCCGAGCACTCCCAGGAATCTCACCTCAGCCCAGTCTCTCTCTCCTCAGAGGGAAACACAGCCTGACGGGACACGGTCTGGCACTCCATTTCCTCTTTTTCCTGCTGAACTGGAAAGCCACGGGGTAAGCGCAGTCCCTCAGACCTTGCACCCCTGAACACCAGGAGAGCTGGAGTTTCACCCAGATCCCAGATTCCCTAGGCAGTTAATCCCAGCAGGGAGAAAAAGAGGATCCCTGCATTCTCTGAGTTACCCCACATCATGGGCAGGACCAGGAGCCCTCCAGGCACAGACCTCTGGTGCTGAAGCCTCTTGGCTTTGGCTGCTCAAACACCACAGCTCTTGGCAATGATGGGAGGAGTGTAATGATTTTTCCTGTCCTGAAAGAGAGGAGGAAAAGAAAATTAAGTCCACTGCAGAAGGATTCCAGCCCTCACACTTCTGCTCTGATGCTCACTGTGGGGTTTTATCCATGACAGGTGACACCAATTCAGAGTGCCCTTCTCCAGCATTTTTATTCCTAATTATTTCAGACATTAAAAGGATACTAATTTTTCTTATTGCATTCTTTCCTTAATTTTAACAGAACCATTTTCATCCCAGACCCCACTTGTCCGTTATTCAATCCTTTAGCACTGGACTTTGCACAAAGGGATACCCGTGGTGCTGCATCACAAGAAATCCCAAAGAGAAACCCCTCCAAAACCTGACAGAGAAAGGTTTCAAGGCACTCCAGAACACAGACAGATGTTCATACCTTGTCAGGCCAGACCAATTCTGTCCCATCCACCTAAGCTGTGCAGGTGAGGCAAAGGCTCCCCTTCCTCCTAGGGAATCACTGTGGTCTGAGACCACAGATATCCATCCTGGGGAGCACCTGGAAACAACGTGGGAAAGGCAAAATTAGACTGTTTTCTATCAGAAAATGAGTAATAATAATAATCAAAACTTCTGGACAAATTTAGTAACATCACTTTCATATGATAAATACAGGCCATGCCCATCCTTCAAGCCCAGGTGAAAACAGGAAAGAGAACTACAGGAAAAGCAGAGTCCCTTATTTGGATGTATTTCCTAAAGACCACATTGTATGCTCTTTGTTTCTTTAAAATAATGGATTACTGGTAAAAAGCATCTTGGGTCCATATTTTATCAGCCACAGGCAGGACAAAGTGAGCTACATCTGGGGAGCCAGGGAGATGCAGGACCTTGGCACACCAAGGATAAGAGCAAGGGAAGCAGGGGAGGTGTGGGGGGAGAGCTGGAGAAGTGAAGGAACAGGCATTTTCTTGTTCAGATTCATCAGTGCTGGGAACTTGGAAAACACATGGTGCTGCGTGCATCGAGGACATAATGCCCACGATTTGGTTGTTTTCCTTTGCTCATAACCCTTGGCTTCATCCCCTCTCCAGAGGAGCAGAGAATTCCTCCAGGGTAAGGGTGAATCTGGTCCCACTCCAGGGATGTGTCCAGTAAAGGAGGGGAGTTGTTTAGAGGAACTAACTGACCACAAAAATCAAACCCATCAAACACTGAAGTGGCCTACACTGAGCTGTAACACCAAGTGTTCACAGCAAGCAGTGGCACAAAGTGCACGCAGGACCAAGAAGTACCACTTCATTCGGTTTTTCTGCTTACATGTATTTTAGTTCTGTTTCCCTTCACAGCTGCTATTCTGCCAAGGTCAGTTCCATTTTCAGAAGCCTGTGTCACATGTAGTCAAGGCTGGAAATCCTCCCTTAGGATTTCCACATCACATCTAGATTTGCTAGGAAGCACATGCACACACAGATGCCCATTTCTGTGATATGTCAGTCAGAAATCATGTAACCCAGCAACTTGCTCCTCACTGCACCACTTGGAAATACATTCAAAAGCCAGAAAAACCCCAACCAAACAACAACCCACAAAAGACACAGCTTAGCGCAGCTTCATCTTAATATTCTGGTCAGTGATGGAGAGAAAGGAGGAAAGCTATTCTTCTAGTTCTGCACCAAGCAGTTTGAAACAGCCAATACTGTCCCCACCTGCAGCTCTGGCAGCTTCCCTCCTTCCTTCAGCCTTGCCCTGACTTCTGAAGGGCCAGGGGCACCACACAACCCAAAAGGATCAGCACTCACACCCACCGCTAGTACAGACATCTTCATGGTCCATCTTTGGCCAAACAAACTCCAGGATATTTTTGTTTTCCTGACAGACTCGGCCAACTTCATTCCCATTTATCAAGGCAACAGACACCCTGTATGGCTCTGGGGTCAGAGGACCTCTGCTGGCACAAGAACCCAGGAGAAGATTGGAAGGAAGAATCCAAGAGCAAATTGAAATCCCAGCTATGCAATGAAGGCCTGCTTCTGGCAAGTTCCTTGTGGCTTTTGGGGCTCAAGAAAAGCCTTTAGACCATAAAAACATAGGTGAAAACCCCACACCGAGCACTTGGCTTTAAAGATGTTGCACTTAATGTTACAGACAGAATTGCTCTGGGATTTGGCATTTCCTGCACCCACACAAACACATTAAAAGAATTAAGTGCAGAGTCCTGAAACTCAGTTCTTCCAATCTTATTTTGGTGGTGTCACTTGACATACCTTAATCCACAGCAATTCTTCAAAAAATGAGAAGCAACCCCACCCCCCTTCAGTTTTCCAGTTTAAAGGTTCTCTTAAGAAAAAGTTAAAGAAAAGAAGAAAAACCCAAGACCTACTATCAGCTAGTGTACCAACCACCTGTTTTCCATAGATTTTTATTGCACCCAATGGCTTCTCTAAGAAAATAAATTTGTACCTGCAAAAACCTGTGGGAATTACTGCGTTGGGATGGTCGGAACAAACTCAGGCGCTCTCTGTATTCTGGTCTTGAAGTTTGCAGTTTATTTCATAGGGCGTGGCTATATATGAGGCCCTGCTAGGAACTGCAGCTGCAGCTCAGAGCAGGACAGAGAGAGAGGGATAGAGCAAGAGTAAGAGAAGAGAGTAAGAAAGCAAGAGCGAAGGGAGCGTAAGAGAGTAAGAGAGTAAGAGAGATATTTTCCCGTTTACAATACAATAAATCTATGTTGAATATTCTAATTGCCACTAACCAATCTAATACAAGATACAAATTCTCTAACATTTGCATGCAACCGAAAGGAATCACTATATTACCATGTTTTACTGCTTTTCTTATCTCTCAATTTTATCTGGGACCCTTCCTGGCATGTCTAGGGAGGATGTCTGTTTGCTTTTTGGTATTCTCAGCATCTAACATTATCTAAACAAAGGGGCCTTCAGGCATTCAGTAGCTTTCAGCCACACAGTCGAAAATTGCTATCATTTCTATTTTGCTTATATTTTCCATATTCTCAAAGTCTTTTGCTAGGCACTCGTACTTATAAGGTTTCCCTAATTCATCCTTCCCAACAAAAACCCATCCAGGAGGGGCAGGTGTTTCTGAGCCCACACCTCGCAGGTAAAGTATCAGAGAAGGAGTGGCACAGAGGGATCCAAAAGTGCCCAAGAGGTTCAAGTTCACTGTGTTTGTGCAGTATTATTTGAAACCAAAGCTCTCTGCAGCTGCCCCAAGCCTGGAGTCCACAGAAACGAAATGAGCTCCCCCTCCTACCACATTTTCTGCCTTCTCTCATCAAGGGAGAATCACATCATGCAAAAGATAATAGAGAAGATGGTAACAGCAGTCCAGTGCCCCCAGGATGGCTGGCACCAGGGTTCATTCCATCCTCTGGCTGATGGAACTTAAACCCAGGTGTTCTGGGATTGAAGGAGCAGTCAAGTTTCACCACTTGCCGTTCCACTCCCTCCCACGTTTGCAGAGCAGGAATATCGCTAGGTTCCGTATTACATCCCAAAGAAGCAGCCCCGGGAGTTCTGCTGGAGCTATTGGCTCACAGACTTCTACACACTTGATCAGAGAAATTTAACTTTTCTAAGCAAAATACTTGAGAAAAATACCACTATGATAATACAGATTACTTCAAAAAGTGAAGTGATCACTATGTCACCTAACAAACCACTAAAAATACTTTTCAAATATACTGAGTCACACTACATACTTTCCTCTGTTAGAAAAAAAAATGTTTAAGAAGAGTCTTAGGTGTTACAAAATAAACTACTACCTGCTTGAAGACCAAAAAAGAGCTCCTCATCCTGGAGTAATTCCTTCACAGCAGCCCAGTCTCGTGTTAATTGTTTCAGTGTCAACTAGAGGTTCCAGGATATCGGATCTAAGTCTTCGACTTCTACCGGGAGTTCTGGTGCAATTGAAAACACCAAGAAGCGTGCGACCCTTCCTCTGAAAATAAAATAGATGTAAAGAACACATGCAGAGATGGCAAGTGTCAGGAGACGTTTACAAGCAAGAATCTCCTACAAATATGAGGTATGCTTTGGCATGCTTAGCATGTCCCTTTTTTCTACGTTTATTATATCAACTCCAGCAGTTTAGGATGCTAGGAAATTCAATGTGATTTAATATAATATTAGCCCTCAATTCTATCAGTATAAAAATACATTTGTACTTAGTATTTTATTCCTATTTTGTAGTACTATTCCATTACTACTGCAGTGGAAAATTTTACATTTTCCCCCTCCACTAAACTAATTAAAAATGAACAGGCCAACCCTACACAAAGAGGTAAATTATAAAGTTACAAAGATCAAATATTAATCAGAACAATTTACTTGAAATTACATTTCTGAAAATAATTTAAAATCGATTTAGAAGTCAAAAAGACAAATTGAGTTTGGAGAAGGCGTTCGGCACTCCAAGGGCAGCCAGGGTTACAGGTGGTGGCAGCTTGGGGCCAGGAGAAATCCCGGTCCATTTGGAATTTTAGCAGGCAGAAGCCTGGTTTGGTGCACAGGTCCCTGGACACGAAGTCTGGCCCTTTTCCCTGTGAAACAAATCTTACCCTTGCCAGGTTCCTGAAATCAGCTACGAGGAGGCTTTTGGCACTCCAAGAGCAGCAGGGTCACAGCTGGATGCCGCTGAGGTCTGGGTGACACCATGCTCCATTTGGAATTTTAACATGTAGATGACTGCTCCTGGTCACAGGCCCCAGGATAGAATCTGATGGCCTTTTCCCTGCGAATCCAACACTCACGCTTCCAGGGTTCCTGAGATGTGCACAGAGGAGGGTTTCGGCACCCCAAAGGCAGCCAGGCTTCTAAGTGGTGGCAGCTTGGGGCTGGGAGAAACCACGCTCCATTTGTAATTTTGTCAAGCTGAAGGCCGGAACATGGCTCTGGACATGAATAGCGGTCCTTTTCGCTGTTAAACAAAACCGGAAAAAAAACTTGGTCTGTTCTGAGTTTTAGCAGGCAGAAGCCCAGGCCCAGGCCCAGCATCACTGGACATGGGGAGTTGCCCAATTTTCCTGTGAAACAACACTCACCCTCCCAGGGTTCCTGAGACCAGTTAGGAGGAGGCTTTTGGCATCCGAAAGAGAGCCAGGATTACAGGTGGGGGCAGCTGTGGTATGGAAGCAATCCCGGTCCATTTGGAATTTTAGCAGGCAGAAGCCTGGTGGGGGGCACAGGTATCTGGACAAAAACTGTGGCCCTTTCCTCTGTGAAACAAAACTCATTTTGCCGGGTTCCTGAGACCAGTTAGGACGGGGCTTTTGGCACTCCATGAGAAGCCAGGGTTCCAGGTGGTTCCAGCTGTGGTATGGGAGTAATCCCAGTCTATTTGGACAAAGAAAACCTAAGACCCTCACCGAAATCCAGAGGCCCCCCTAACCCTAGAGATCCCAAAGCAAAGACACCCCCCTAACCCTAGAGTGAGCCCAAACCTAGATGCCCCCATAACCCTAGACGCCTTCATAACCCTAGTTGCTCTGCTAATACTAGAACCCCAGTGAACCCTAGACATTCCCAAACCGCAGACACCCCCCAAACCGTAGAGTCACCCCAAGCCTAGATATCCCCACAACAATAGACACCCCAAAACCTCACACATAACCCCTAACCCTAGACCCTCAGCGAATCCTAGACATGCCCCTAAAACTAGACACACCCAAACCCTAGACACCCCCCAACCCCAGAGCCAGCCCAAGCCTAGACACCCTCAAAACCCCAGACGCTCCATAACTGTAGAAGCTCCACTAATCCCAGACGCCCCCACAACCCTAGACACCCCCAGAACCCTAGATGTCCCCCCAACCCTAAACTCCGAGCCAACTCTAGACAGCCCCAAACCCTAGAAACCCCCGTAACCCTACAGTCAGCCCAACCCTCGTTGCCCCCAGAAACTTAGACACCCCCAGACCTAAGCCTAGACTCAGTCTAAAGCTAGAAGCCCCACAACCCTAGATGCCCTCAGAACCCGAGAAGCTCCTGTAACCCTAGACCCCCACATAACACAACCCCCACATAAGACAACCACATAACCCTAGACACCCCCTAAACCTAGAGCCAGCCCAACCCAAGATGCCCTCAAAACCCTATACACGCCCTAAACCTCAGATGCTCCCCTAAAATTAGACCTTCAACAAACACTAGATGTCCCCATAACCCTAGACACCCCCAAACCCTAGACACCTCCTGAAGCCAAGAACCAGCCAACCCTAGACACCCCCAAAACCTCAGATGCACCCCTAAAATTAGACCCTCAGTGAACCCTAGATGGCCTTCAAACCCTAGACACACCCAAACCCTACACACACCCCTAACCCAAGAGCCAGCCTAACCCTAGACAACTCTACAACCCTAGACACGCCCAGGACCCTAGAAGATCCCCTAACCCGAGACCCCCAGCGAAAACCACACACCCCCATAACCCTAGATACCCCCCTAATCCGAGACACACCCCTAACCCTAGTCCCTCAGTGCACTCTATATTTCCCCATAACCATAGACACCCCCAAATCCTAGACACCTCCCTAACCCGTGAGCCAGCCTAACCCTAGACACTCCCCTAACCCTAGTCCCTCAGCGAACCCTAAATTTCCCCCTAACCGTAGACACCCCCAAATCCTAGACACCTTCCTAACCTTGGAGCCAGCATTACCCTAGACACCCCCACAACCCCTGACGCCCTCAGAACCCTAGAAGCCTCACTAACCCCAGATCCCCAGCGAACGCCAGACATCCCTGTAACCTTAGAAAATCCCTGTAACTCTAGAGCTAGCCTAACCCTAGACACCACCAAACACTTGACACCCCTCTGAGCCTAAACCCCCCTAACTCCAGACCGTCAGCAAACCCTAGATGTCCCCCTAATGCTAGGCATCCCCAACACTTGACACCTCCCTAACCGAAGTCAGCCTAAAGCTAGAAGCCCCCACAAACCTAGACGCCCCAGAAACCTAGAAGCTCCCCTAAACCTAGACCCCCAGCAAAGCAGAGACACCACCCTAACCCTAGAGCCAGCTCAACCCTAGACGCACCCACAACCCTAGACGCACCCACAACCCTAGACGCTCCCAAAATCCCAAACGCTCACCTAAGCTTAGATCCTCAGTGAACCCTAGATGTCCCCCTAAACCTAAACACCCCCAAACCTTAGACACCCCCAACCCTAGAGCCAGCCCAACCCTAGACACCCCCACAACTCAGATACTCCATAACCCTAGAAGCTCCCCTAATCCCAGACTCCCCCACAACCCTAGACACCGCCATAATCCTAGTCATCCCCAAAACCCTAGATGTCCCCCTAACCTTAGATCCCCAGCCAACTCTAGACATCCCCAAACCCTAGAGACCCCCGTAACCCTACAGTCAGCCCAACCCTCGTCGCCCCCACAACCCTAGACACCCCCAGAAACCTAGACGCCCCCTAAACCTAGACCCTCAATGAACCCCAGATGCCCCCCAAACACTAGACACCCCCAACCCCAGAGTCAGCCAACCCTAGATGCCCCCACAACCCTACACGCCCTCAAAACCGTAGATGTTCCTCTAACCCTAGACCCCCAGAGAACCCTACACATCCCTAAACCCTAGACACCCCCTAAACCCTAGAGCCTCCAAACCAGAACCCTAGAAGCTCCCCTAAGCCTAGATCCCCAGTGAACCCCAGACACCCCTATAACCCTAGACGACCCCCTCACCCTAGACTCCTAGCGAACCCTAGATGCCCCCCAACGCTAGACATCACCAAACCCTAGACAAGCCCCAACCCTAGAGCCAGGCTAATCCTAAACGCCCCCACAACCCTAGACACCCCCAGAACCCTAGACACACCACAAACCCCATACCCCCAGCTAACCCAAGATGCCCCCCACCCTAGACCTCCTCAAACCTTAGACACTCCCTGAACCCCAGAGTCTGCCCAGCCCTAGACACCCCCACAATCCCGGATGCCCCCACAAGCCTAGACGCCCCCTAACCCTAGACCCCCATCGAACCCCAGATGCTCCTCCCCAACCGTAGACCCCCCAGTACGCACACCACGGCCACCCATGTAAAAGCCCCCGACACAGAAAGGCAAGCAAACCATCCAACCCACAACCTGCCATAAAACAGCCAGATTGCAGCCAAATGGCCGGAAGCACCCCGCCATGCCAAGCCACCAAAGCCAACCAACAACCAGGGGCCCTCCAAAACCGCACCCCATGCCCAAGCCCTTCGGCCCATCAAGGAATCCCCAGCAATCCCAAGCCATCACCACACCACAACAAGCAATACCACGGTTCCCAATCTAGACCCCGCCCTGCACCAACGAAGAAATAGCCCAGCCAACACAGAAGCACAACCTCACCCAACACAACTCCACACAGAAGAGCAGGACAAACCCCAGATCACCTCCCAAGGGGACACACAAACGCAGACAACCACAGCCGACACAGAGCTCACCCACCATCCCTCGCCACGCCCAGCACCGGGCAGGCCGGCACAGTTCCAGAGGCCGAAAAGCCTGCAGAGCAGTCGCAACGACAGACGCTCACACAGAAGGCAGTGCGGGAGAGGAAACGAGCCCACCCGTAGTCGCAGCCCCCTAACCCACACCCCAGATCTGGCACCCCCAGCCCGAGCAGTCCCATAAAGAACCCCCGCCCATGCCAGAGAAAAAGCCCCGCGCATCGCCGGGACAGGCGGAGCCCTGGGTCCCCGGGCCCGCAGGGGCAGTTCCCGTGTCCCGGCTGGTCCCAGGCACCCCGAAGAAACCGCCGCCCCCTCGCAGGGTCCCCGGCACAGCTCCAACCCCCGTGGCCGCAGGGGGAGCTTGCCCAAAATCCCGGCAGCAACCCAGCGCGGTGCCTCTTGGCGGCAGAGTGGGAGCCGTAGACGTAGCCCCCGCCCGCCCCCAGCACTCCTGACCGGCGCGCCCCCTCCCAGCTGTGTCCACGCACGACCCGACGCCGGCCCGGCCATCCCGCGCCGAGCCCCACCCCTGGGCAGGACCACCCGAGCCACCCCCGATGCGTACAGGACCCGAACTAGAAGCCCCGACCCCCTGGTGGTCCCTCCCCAGCGCCCCGACCCTGCTCGGGCCATTCCGCCGCACCCAACCGCAGCTGGCCCACCCATATAGAGCGGTGCCACCGAGGCAGCTGCACCCCAATGCCGCCGCGTCCCCGCCATCCCCCCTGCCATTCCCCGACCATGCCTCGCAGGCCCGCCTTACGCAGCATCGTTCGACCGCCCCGCTCTGTCCCGTTCCCCGTGCGCCCACCCCGCTCCCTCGCGTCATGGCACCGCTCCACCCCAGCGGCGCTACGGCAAACCCACTCACAGGAGCGTGTCACCATACTGACCCAACGCCCAACGCCACCCCACCCCCGGCGCGGCCAGCCCGTACCCGGCAGCAGCCTGACCCTGGTTGCCACGACTGGCCTCCGGGCCCCCGACCCCTGCGAGACCCATCACCAAGACCGCCCCCACACCTGCACGCGGGCCACCATAGGCTGCAGAAACACGAGAGAAGAAGGAGCCCGCTGGGGTCAGGGGGCCGCCATCTTGTCCGGCGTCACGTGGACACACGGGAGCAGCCATCTTGCAAAGCAACCACATGGCCTCTCGGGGGCCTCCATGTTCGGCCCCAACCCCGTGGCAGCAGGGGGTGGCCATCTTGGCTAGGGTTAGGGTTTAGGGTTAGGGTTTTTGACTGCCCCCCCCTGCGTTACCCCCTGCGCCCCCTCCGTGCCCCCCCTCCCCCCCTTTCCCCTTCCCTCTTTCCCCCTTCCACTCCCTCCCCTCCTTTCTCCCTTTCCTCCTTTCTTCCCTCTTCCTCCCCTCTTCCATCCTCCCTTCTCTTCCCCCTTCCCTCCTCTCTTCCCTCTTCCCTCCCCTCTTCTCTCCCCTCTTCCATCCCCTCTTCCCTCCCTTCCCTCACCACTTCTTTCTCCACCTCATGTCCTCCAAAACACCACTGCTTGCCTCTACCTTCCCACATGCCTTAGGTACTGCCTTCAGCTCTCACCTCTCTTCTGCTTTAGCCTCTACCTGTGGGCACATACATTTAGAGAGCTAGGCAGTTAGAGCTTGCAAATTTTTTGCAGGCCTGAATTTCTCCTGACTCTCAGCTCCATTCCCAGGCTCACAAGCTGACTCCAGCTTCAGTTATGGAGGAAGCATCCCGAGGTGGTGAAAAAGAGTGGAATTCATAATAAACATTAACACCTCGTGTCTTTCCTGTGGGATATAAAGGTACTGCCCCATGGATGTTTTTCCCAATTGTCCAATCAACTACTGTCCTGTCCTAGCTCCAGGTAACATGCTTTAAATACGGACTGTCCATACATTAAGGTTGGCCTTTTTTCCCTAAAGACGTCCATGTGTGTTGCTGTCCATTCTCTTCTCACTTCCACTCTGCATTCACATCTGCCTTCCTGCTCGCCTTTGCCTTTACCTTCGCTTCTACACACTCTCTGCCTGCCACTCTGACTTTGCTTTTACACTCCTCTCAGCCTTCCACTGTACCTTCGATTGTAGATTCCTGACTGCATTCCAGTCCAGATTTGGTTCTAGCATCCTCTCTGCCTTGCACTCTGGATACAGTTCAGTTCAGATGCCTTCCAGTATGCCTTTGGTTCTAGATTCCTGTCTGCTATAGTGTCTGCTTCCTCCTGAAATCTAGAATCCCAATAACCCTGTAGTCAGCAGAACCCTAGACAAGCCCATAAGCCTACACTCAGACCTATCTCTAGACCACTCCACCCCTAAACACCCCCCATCAATAGACACCCCCCATCACTAGACACCCCCCCCCATCCTATGACACCCCCTCAACCCTAGACAACCCCGTCCCTAAAAACCTCCTCAAATCTACACACGGCTTCATCCCTAAACATGCCCCCATCCCTAGACAGGCTCCCATCCCTAAACACACTCCCAACCCTAGACACCCCCATAAGACTAGACCACTCAAACCCTAGACCACAAGAACCTTAGCCCCCCTCTAACCCTACTTAGGATTAGGGTTCAGATTCGGGTTGGGTTCGGGTTAGGGTACGGGTTAAGGTACAGGTTAGGGTACGGGATAGGGTTAGGGTACGGGTTAGGGTACGGGGTAGAGTTAGGGTACAGGTTAGCGTTAGGGTACGGGTTAGGGTATGGGTTAGGGTACGGGATAGGGTTAGGGTACGGATTAGGGTACGGGTTAGGGTACGAGGTAGAGTTAGGGTACAGGTTAGCGTTAGGGTATGGGTTAGGGTATGGGTTAGGGTACGAGGTAGAGTTGGGGTACAGGTTAGGGTTAGGGTAAGGGTTAGGGTATGGGTTAGGGTAGGGGTGAGGGTTAGGGTACGGATTAGTGTACGGGTTAGGGTTAGGGTACGGGTTGGGGTAAGGGTTAGGGTTAGGGTTAGGGTTAGGGTTAGGGTATGGGTTAGGGTACGGGTTAGGGTTTGGGGTTAGGGTTAGGGTACGGGTTAGGGTACGAGTTAGGGTACGGGTTAGGGTATGGGTTAGGGTACGGGTTAGGGTACGGGATAGGGTTAGGGTACGGGTTAGGGTTGGGTTAGGGTTAGGGTTAGGGTACGGGTTAGGGTTAGGGTTAGGGTACGGGTTAGGGTTAGGGTACGGGTTGGGGTACGGGTTAGGGTTAGGGTACAGGTTAGGGTTAGGGTTAGGGTACGGGTTAGCGTACGGGTTAGGGTTAGGGTTAGGGTTAGGGTACGGGTTAGGGTTAGGGTACGGGTTAGGGTTAGGGTTAGGGTACGGGTTAGGGTTAGGGTACGGGATAGGGTTAGGGTTAGGGTTAGGGTACGGGATACGGTACGGGTTAGGGTTACGGTACGGGTACGGGTACAGGTTAGGGTTAGGGTTAGGGTTAGGGTTAGGGTACGGGTTAGGGTACGGGTACGGTTACGGGTACGGGTACGGGTTAGGGTACGGGTTAGGGTTAGGGTACGGGTTAGGGTACGGGTTAGGGTACGGGTTAGGGTTAGGGTACGGGTTAGGGTTAGGGTTAGGGTTAGGGTACGGGTTAGGGTTAGGGTTAGGGTTAGGGTTAGGGTTAGGGTTAGGGTTAGGGTACGGGTTAGGGTACGGGTTAGGGTATGGGTACGGGTTAGGGTACGGGTTAGGGTACGGGTTAGGGGTTAGGGTTAGGATACGGGTTAGGGTACGGGTTAGGGTACGGGTTAGGGTTAGGGTACGGGTTAGGGTACGGGTTAGGGTACGGGTTAGGGGTTAGGGTTAGGATACGGGTTAGGGTACGGTTTAGGGTACGGGTTAGGGTTAGGGTACGGGTTAGGGTACGGGTTAGGGTTAGGGTACGGGTTAGGGTTAGGGTTAGGGTTAGGGTACGGGTTAGGGTACGGGTTAGGGTTAGGGTACGGGTTAGGGTTAGGGTTAGGGTTAGGGTACGGGTTAGGGTATGGGTTAGGGTTAGGGTACGGGTTAGGGTACGGGTTAGGGTACGGGTTAGGGTTAGGGTACGGGTTAGGGTTAGGGTACGGGTTACGGTTAGGGTTAGGGTACGGGTTAGGGTATGGGTTAGGGTTAGGGTACGGGTTAGGGTACGGGTTAGGGTTAGGGTACGGGTTAGGGTTAGGGTTAGGGTTAGGGTACGGGTTAGGGTTAGGGTTAGCGTTAGGGTTAGGGTACGGGTTAGGGTACGGGTTAGGGTACGGGTTAGGGTTAGGGTTAGGGTACGGGTTAGGGTATGGGTTAGGGTACGGGTTAGGGTTAGGGTACGGGTTAGGGTTAGGGTTAGGGTACGGGTTAGGGTACGGGTTAGGGTTAGGGTTAGGGTTAGGGTACGGGTTAGGGTTAGGGTTAGGGTTAGGGTACGGGATACGGTACGGGTTAGGGTTACGGTACGGGTACGGGTACAGGTTAGGGTACGGGTTAGGGTACGGGTTAGGGTACGGGTTAGGGTTAGGGTTAGGGTACGGGTTAGGGTTAGGGTACGGGTTAGGGTACGGGTTAGGGTACGGGTTAGGGTACGGGTTAGGGTTAGGGTTAGGGTTAGGGTTAGGGTTACGGTTAAGGTTAGGGTTAGGGTTAGGGTTAGGGTTAGGGTACGGGTTAGGGTACGGGTTAGGGTACGGGTTAGGGTTAGGGTACGGGTTAGGGTACGGGTTAGGGTTAGGGTTAGGGTACGGGTTAGGGTACGGGTTAGGGTTAGGGTACGGGTTAGGGTACGGGTTAGGGTACGGGTTAGGGTACGGGTTAGGGTTAGGGTTAGGGTTAGGGTTAGGGTTAGGGTTAGGGTTAGGGTTAGGGTTAGGGTTAGGGTTAGGGTACGGGTTAGGGTACGGGTTAGGGTACGGGTTAGGGTTAGGGTTAGGGTTAGGGTTAGGGTACGGGTTAGGGTTAGGGTACGGGTTAGGGTACGGGTTAGGGTACGGGTTAGGGTACGGGTTAGGGTTAGGGTTAGGGTTAAGGTTAGGGTTTGGGTTAGGGTTAGGGTTAGGGTACGGGTTAGGGTACGGGTTAGGGTACGGGTTAGGGTACGGGTTAGGGTACGGGTTAGGGTTAGGGTACGGGTTAGGGTACGGGTTAGGGTACGGGTTAGGGTACGGGTTAGGGTACGGGTTAGGGTACGGGTTAGGGTACGGGTTAGGGTACGGGTTAGGGTTAGGGTTAGGGTACGGGTTAGGGTACGGGTTAGGGTACGGGTTAGGGTTAGGGTTAGGGTACGGGTTAGGGTTAGGGTTAGGGTTAGGGTACGGGTTAGGGTTAGGGTACGGGTTAGGGTACGGGTTAGGGTTAGGGTACGGGTTAGGGTACGGGTTAGGGTACGGGTACGGGTTAGGGTACGGGTTAGGGTACGGGTTAGGGTTAGGGTTAGGGTACGGGTTAGGGTTAGGGTTAGGGTTAGGGTTAGGGTTAGGGTTAGGGTACGGGTTAGGGTTAGGGTTAGGGTTAGGGTACGGGTTAGGGTACGGGTTAGGGTACGGGTTAGGGTTAGGGGTTAGGGTTAGGGTACGGGTTAGGGTTAGGGTTAGGGTTAGGGTTAGGGTTAGGGTTAGGGTTAGGGTTAGGGTTAGGGTTATGGTTAGGGTTAGGGTTAGGGTTAGGGTACGGGTTAGGGTTAGGGTACGGGTTAGGGTACGGGTTAGGGTACGGGTTAGGGTACGGGTTAGGGTTAGGGTACGGGTTAGGGTACGGGTTAGGGTACGGGTTAGGGTACGGGTTAGGGTACGGGTTAGGGTACGGGTTAGGGTACGGGTTAGGGTTAGGGTACGGGTTAGGGTACGGGTTAGGGTACGGGTTAGGGTACGGGTTAGGGTACGGGTTAGGGTTAGGGTTAGGGTTAGGGTTAGGGTTAGGGTTAGGGTTAGGGTTAGGGTTAGGGTACGGGTTAGGGTTAGGGTTAGGGTTAGGGTTAGGGTACGGGTTAGGGTTAGGGTTAGGGTTAGGGTTAGGGTTAGGGTTAGGGTTAG